>NC_090249.1:675022-815022 GCF_037325665.1 Littorina saxatilis | reverse complement strand
AAGACATTTATCAAAAAAATGAAAAAAACGTTCGGGGATTTCATACCCAGGAACTCTCATGTCAAATTTCATAAAGATCGGTCCAGTAGTTTAGTCTGAATCGCTCTACACACACACACAGACACACACACAGACACACACACAGACACACGCACATACACCATACCCTCGTTTCGATTCCCCCTCGATGTTAAAATATTTAGTCAAAACTTGACTAAAAATAAAAAGGAGGGCGTCTTAAAATGGAGGTGAATAATAAATTGAGAGAGGTTATGAACAGAAAACATGATCAAAACAGGCCATGACAGGGGGAAGTCTCAGGCTGGGCGGACTTAACAAGCGGGTTCCACTGTGGTCGCATCAGTTTGCCTAATTCAAGTACATGTCCTCGAGATAAATAAGTAGCATGCATGTTATCTCCTCGTCATCGCCCATTCGTGGCATATTTCCTGCACAATTCGGACCACCCTAGTCTCATCCATATGTGTGCGTTGACGGAAGTTGACTTTACAGAGCAAATATGTTAATGATTCTGGGCGTCAGTCGTGATTAGAAAATAAGTGGTGTTGGCTAGTACAGGCGCTCTAATCCATTTTGTTACATTCAGTCAAGTTTTGACTAAATGTTTTAACATAGAGGGGGAATCGAGACGAGGGTCGTGGTGTATGTGTGTGTGTCTGTCTGTCTGTGCGTGTGTGTGTGTAGAGCGATTCAGACCAAACTACTGGACCGATCTTTATGAAATTTGACATGAGAGTTCCTGGGAATGATATTCCCGGACGTTTTTTTCTTTTTTTCGATAAATTCTTTTGATGACGTCATATCCGGCTTTTTGTAAAAGTTGAGGCGGCACTGTCACACCCTCATTTTTCAATCAAATTGATTGAAATGTTTGTATAGCAATCTTCGACAAAGGCCGGACTTCGGTATTGCATTTCAGCTTGGTGGCTTAAAAATTAATTAATGACTTTGGTCATTAAAAATCTGAAAATTGTAATAATTTTTTTTTTTTATATAAAACGATCCAAATTTACGTTCATCTTATTCTACATCATTTCCTGATTCCAAAAACATATAAATATGTTATATTTGGATTAAAAACAAGCTCTGAAAATTAAAAATATAAAAAATTATGATCAAAAATAAATTTCCGAAATCGATTTAAAAACAATTTCATCTTATTCCTTGTCGGTTCCTGATTCCAAAAACATATAGATAATTATGATATGTTTGGATTAAAAGCACGCTCAGAAAGTTAAAACGAAGAGAGGTACAGAAAAGCGTGCTATGCAGCACAGCGAAACCACAACCGCGCTGAACAGGCTCGTCAGTTTCACTCCGTTTTACACAAGCGGCGGACTACGGTCATTGTGAAAAAAATGCAGTGCGTTCAGTTTAATTCTGTGAGTTCCACAGCTTGACTAAATGTAGTAATTTCGCCTTACGCGACTTGTTGCTGTTGACCTTGCATGCTTTTCTTCTGCTTCTTCGTCTTCCCCTCAAAACCAGGGCCGAGGGGCACGAAGCGAAAGTGGGTGTCACCCAAGTGGGTGGGAGCCAGCCGCGGGGCCTGATTGGTTGAAATCACCACAAATCTCAGTGTCAACCTATCGGACCCCACGGCTGGCTCCCTCCCACTTAGGTGGTACCCACGTTCGCTTCGTGAACCGCAGCCCTGCTCTTGGTTTGAAATGCAAGGTCTTCTGCAAGTCTTACATAGTCCCTTCAGCGTTTCCTTGAGTCGCCACGTGTCATACCAAAGGAATTGTTAACCTGAACTTGCGCTTAAAAAAATCTGTTTGATACTGAGTCAGTCTTTGAAAGGATATTTCGTCCGCAATTAAAGGCTGACATGCACGGAAACATTTCTTGGCCGATTATCAAGAGTCATTGAAACTGTATTTTAACCGGCATCTGAAGACGGATTTGGACAATGCTACTTCAGTCGAGTGTCTGTCGAGCTATCTTAAAGATTATGCAAACCCACACTTGATCATTGGTTTTCCTCAACCACGATTAGTCTCGTCACGTTTTACTTTAGTCTCATGCGATGCACAAGGTAACAAAGACTTAATCATTGATTGCTAATGCCTTCTGAATGACTACCTCAGATCCGATCACTCTGCAGTTTTGTTCTCTCTGCCGACTCCCTTAAGCTTAACATCCCCCACACCAAACTCAAAACAGCAGGTAAACGTTCATTTTATTTCCAAGCACCTAGCCAATGGAACACACTACCTCTCCCCCTCCGTCAACAACAGTCCCTCGAATCATTCAAATCTGCACTCAAGACATTCCTTTTTTTCCAAATAATCCATGCATTCTACACTGCCCACCCCCATCCCACCCTGAATAACTGTACATATTTAATGGTTGATGGTGTGTGTGTGTTAGTGACTTTAAGTCTCCGTGTGTGTGTGTGTGTGTGTGTGTGTGTGTGTGTGTGTGTGTGTGTGTGAATGAGTGTATGTGCGCCTTGAGTCGCCTGTTGGTGAGATATGTGCGCGTTACAAATATTCGTATTATTATTATTATTATAATGCTGTTAACGCGAGCAATCCCGCAGTGGGGCACTGCGGTTATGAAATTAAAGGCCCCTCCTGTTTTTGGAACCGCAGGAGCTTTCTAGTTTGCTGTTAGGTAGATTTTTGGTTCCTCTTTCCTGTCATGCTCTCTTTTTCTTCATGAATTCTTTTCTTTTTTCTGCCTTCTTGCTCATTCACCTATATTTTTTCCAAAAATCTCTTCTCTTGCCGCTTGTCTCGCGATTCATGTATAGTTTAATCTGTTAGTGTTCTGATGTAAGTCCAGCAGTAGATAGGTTAAGCCTATTTTAACATACTGGAAACTGGTAATCTTCCAGTAGGTATTAATTTAGTTTTACTAAAGCCTGCTGGGACACAAGTAATGGGTTAGTGCATTTGTAAACAGGAATCGCTTGACAAGTGGCCCCCTTCATCCCCCCCTTCCTCGTCCTGATATGGCTCTGCGTAGTCGGCTGGACGTTAAACAACAAATAAACAAACAAACAAACAAACAAACGCGGGCAAGGAACATGCCGAATAGCGAAGTTTACTTTCCAAAATAATAATCTTCACGATGAACGTGTAAAGTGCAATTAGGTCAAGAATCATGTGGTGAGCAAGCTTTCAAAGATTAGATCATCGATAGCTCTCTTTTTTTTCAAAACAAACGAGGTAAATACCTGTATAATAGTTTAACTCTTAAATAATCTTTATAATGATCCTGTAAAATAAAGGTCAATCTTCATACGATGGGCAAGATCAGGGTCAGATCATTGTACTTAATTAGCACTTTTGACTAATATATGACATATTACACAAATCGCGATAGCCATTGTTATACGAGGTCGTGCTAGCCTGTCAAGACCTGTGTCAAGTGTCATATTTTGGTCAAAAATACAATTACATGTATCGATCTATCTTAGAATTCTTGTTATTTTTTGTGACTGATCGCGCACACTTTTGTAGTCTCGACCAGCCGCCTGAATGTGAGTTGAAGTCGGCCTCTGACGTCACATAGGCTAGCTTTAAACAGAAGGGAACTCCAATGTTCAATCAATACACTAATCACTTTTTTGTTGACAACGGGAACAAGGAAAATGCCTAATAGCGTAAGTCAAAAATAATCTTCATAATGAACCTGTGAAATACATGTAGGTCAATCTTCATGCGATGGGCAAGCTTACAAAGATTAGTCTATTAGACCATCCATTGTTTTTCTTTCTCTATTACATTTAAAGGAAATGTCGAGAGGCGAAAGTCGGAACATGAAACTGTAAAATACATGGGTCGAAGTTCATGCTATGTGCAAACTTACAAAGATGAGATCATCGATAGCTTTTTTTTTTTTAATAATAAAGAAGGAAAATGTCGAGTATCGTACGTAATTCCAAAACAATCCAACAAAACAAACCTGTAAAATGCATATAGGTCAATCTTCAAGCTTACAAAGATTAGATAATCGATACCTTATTTTTTTCAACACACACTGCAAGGAAAAGAGAAGAGTAATTCACGAGTAATATGCATAATAAAGCTGTAACGTGAATCTCGGTTCAAGCACACAATCTGAATAACTTTCTACCACCCTTTGTGCTCTTGCTCTGGCAATCTTCATGTTTACAATATGACAAGAGTTTACGGTGAAACCTCTGGTTTAACACCTTCAATTGAAGACTCCCTCTACATCAGTAAGACTCCCTCTACATCAGTAAGACTCCCTCTACATCAGTAAGACTCCCTCTACATCAGTAAGACTCCCTCTACATCAGTAAGACTCCCTCTACATCAGTAAGACTCCCTCTACATCAGTAAGACTCCCTCTACATAAGTAAGACCACATTTTCTCAGACTTTCTCTTCGTGGTGTTGGGAAATGTATCTCCGTTTTAAGACTGCCTCACTGCAAAGACTGCCTCACTGCAAACACTGCCTCACTGCAAACACTTATTTGTTCAGATGTTGGGTAAGGCCTGAAAGTAGAGGTAGGACTGTATTTTTAGGTTGTACTCGATCATCTCTCCATTCAGAGTGTCTTGACTGAAAGGGTGAACGATGAATGAATGACTGACTGACTGAATGAATCGATTAATGACGAAGTGAATGAGCAAGGATGAGTAAGATTGACAGTATTCAATAGCGCATGGTTATGAAACTCATTTTCCCGCTGAGTGACCTTAACTTGAATGTTTTTGTAATTAGGGTCATAAATCAGCAAATACTTCCGGAAGCTTGTATGCTGTTTGTATTGTCAACTGTTCAAACTGCTCACGGCCATTTTTTCGAATCAACGATTCACGAATCACTGACACATGCTAAATGTATCTGGGAGTTAGGGTTCGAATCGTTAGCATGAGTCTACCCCTTGTAAAAGTGATTAGATATTTTAAATCTTTTTTTTTTGTACGCTGTAAGTTCAAGCAGCAACACTTTTAAAGAAAATACACAGTAAGATTCACTTTTTTTTTTTTTTTTAGAATTCTCGCGATTCACTCTAATCCGTCTTCCGGGAAAAAAATGCAAACATTTTGGAAGTGAGACAGACGCTTGTGTTGTTGTCAAGTCCTAGGTTATTTATATCTTACGACAAACATGAAAAGTCCAAATTCGGCGTTTGATCGACACATCTCACCCCGGTTACTGAGGAAAGGATCGACACATCTCACCCCGGTTACTGAGGAAAGGATCGACACATCTCACCCCGGTTACTGAGGAAAGGATCGACACATCTCACCCCGGTTACTGAGGAAAAGAAAACAAAAGAGAACAACAAGAAGGCTGTACAAAACAACAAAGTCTTTCTGCCTGGCATCCGCTGCAGGAAATGATACACACAAAAGTGCACCTTGCGCCAAGAAAGAGTCCACGTCTGCCTGATCAAGACAATCACACTTTTTGTTAGAGGTGTGTGCTAGCAAACACAGTCATACCTTTTCTCTGGTGTCAATAATCGTGTTAGATAATCACCACAGTCCTATCCAGGCTAACAAACAGACAAACAAACAAACAAACAAACAGACAGACAGGCAAACAAACAGACAGACAGACAGACAGACACGCAGACAAGCAGACAGACAGACAGACAGACAGACAGACACACCAACAACCAATCAAACAAATACACTTTCATCCACCCCCCCCCTCCCAAATGCATCCTTTCTGACTTGTTTAGTCATACAATAAAGAATATGCCCTGTCTACTCGACAAACACACTAAATCAGTACATCAAAGGTATTCTTGCTGCACAGGATCCAGGCCGGGGGTAGACGTACAATACAGTGATTGACAGACACATGTTGGAGACCTTCATATCTCTTGGCTCTTGTTTGGCACTGTATCTCTTGGCACTGTATCTCTTGGCTCTTGTTTGGCACTGTATCTCTTGGCACTGTATCTCTTGGCTCTTGTTTGGCACTGTTTCTCTTGGCTCTTTGTTTGGCACTGTATCTCTTGGCTCTTGTTTGGCACTGTATCTCTTGGCACTGTATCTCTTGGCTCTTGTTTGGGTCTGTATCTCTTGGCTCTTGTTTGGCACTGTATCTCTTGGCTCTTGTTTGGCACTGTATCTTTTGGCTCTTGTTTGGCACTGTATCTCTTGGCAATGTATCTTTTGGCTCTTGTTTGGCACTGTATCTTTTGGCTCTTGTTTGGCACTGTATCTCTTGGCACTGTATCTCTTGGCTCTTGTTTGGCACTGTATCTCTTGGCACTGTATCTCTTGGCTCTTGTTTGGCACTGTATCTCTTGGCTCTTGTTTGGCTTTGTATCTCTTGGCTCTTGTTTGGCACTATATCTCTTGGCACTGTATCTTTTGGCTCTTGTTTGGCACTGTATCTCTTGGCTCTTGTTTGGCACTGTATCTCTTGGCTCTTGTTTGGCACTGTATCTCTTGGCTCTTGTTTGGCACTGTATCTCTTGGCTCTTGTTTGGCACTGTATCTCTTGGCACTGTATCTCTTGGCTCTTGTTTGGCACTGTATCTCTTGGCACTGTATCTCTTGGCTCTTGTTTGGCATTGTATCTCTTGGCACTGTGTCTCTTGGCTCTTGTTTGGCACTGTATCTCTTGGCACTGTAACTTTTGACACTGTATCTCTTGGCTCTTGTTTGGCACTGTATCTCTTGGCACTGTATCTCTTGGCTCTTGTTTGGCACTGTATCTTTTGGCTCTTGTTTGGCACTGTATCTCTTGGCTCTTGTTTGGCACTGTATCTTTTGGCTCTTGTTTGGCACTGTATCTCTTGGCTCTTGTTTGGCACTGTATCTTTTGGCTCTTGTTTGGCTTTGTATCTCTTGGCTCTTGTTTGGCTTTGTATCTCTTGGCTCTTGTTTGGCTTTGTGTCTCTTGGCTCTTGTTTGGCACTGTATCTCTTGGCTCTTGTTTGGCACTGTATCTTTTGGCTCTTGTTTGGCACTGTATCTCTTGGCTCTTGTTTGGCTTTGTATCTCTTGTCTCTTGTTTGGCTTTGTATCTCTTGGCTCTGTATCTCTTGGCTCTTGTTTGGCTTTGTATCTCTTGGCTCTTGTTTGGCACTGTATCCCTTGGCTCTTGTTTGGCACTGTATCTCTTGGCTCTTGTTTGGCACTGTATCTCTTGGCACTGTATCTCTTGGCTCTTGTTTGGCACTGTATCTCTTGGCTCTTGTTTGGCTTTGTATCTCTTGTCTCTTGTTTGGCACTGTATCTTTTGGCTCTTGTTTGGCACTGTATCTTTTGGCTCTTGTTTGGCACTGTATCTCTTGGCTCTTGTTTGGCACTGTATCTTTTGGCTCTTGTTTGGCACTGTATCTCTTGGCTCTTGTTTGGCACTGTATCTCTTGGCTCTTGTTTGGCACTGTATCTTTTGGCTCTTGTTTGGCACTGTATCTTTTGGCTCTTGTTTGGCTTTGTATCTCTTGGCTCTTGTTTGGCTTTGTATCTCTTGGCTCTTGTTTGGCACTGTATCTCTTGGCTCTTGTTTGGCACTGTATCTTTTGGCTCTTGTTTGGCACTGTATCTCTTGGCACTGTATCTCTTGGCTCGTGTTTGGCACTGTATCTCTTGGCTCTTGTTTGGCACTGTATCTTTTGGCTCTTGTTTGGCACTGTATCTCTTGGCTCTTGTTTGGCACTGTATCTCTTGGCTCTTGTTTGGCACTGTATCTTTTGGCTCTTGTTTGGCTTTGTATCTCTTGGCTCTTGTTTGGCACTGTATCTCTTGGCTCTTGTTTGGCACTGTATCTCTTGGCTCTTGTTTGGCACTGTATCTCTTGGCACTGTATCTCTTGGCTCTTGTTTGGCACTGTATCTCTTGGCACTGTATCTCTTGGCTCTTGTTTGGCACTGTATCTCTTGGCTCTTGTTTGGCACTGTATCTCTTGGCTCTTGTTTGGCACTGTATCTCTTGGCACTGTATCTCTTGGCACTGTATCTCTTGGCACTGTATCTCTTGGCTCTTGTTTGGCACTGTATCTCTTGGCACTGTATCTCTTGGCACTGTATCTCTTGGCACTGTATCTCTTGGCTCTTGTTTGGCACTGTATCTCTTGGCACTGTATCTCTTGGCTCTTGTTTGGCACTGTATCTCTTGGCTCTTGTTTGGCACTGTATCTCTTGGCTCTTGTTCGGCACTGTAGCTCTTGGCACTGTATCTCTTGGCACTGTGTCTGTTGGCTCTTGTTTGGCACTGTATCTCTTGGCACTGTATCTCTTGGCACTGTATCTCTTGGCTCTTGTTTGGCACTGTATCTCTTGGCACTGTGTCTGTTGGCTCTTGTTTGGCACTGTATCTCTTGGCACTGTATCTCTTGGCACTGTATCTCTTGGCTCTTGTTCGGCACTGTATCTCTTGGCTCTTGTTTGGCACTGTATCTCTTGGCTCTTGTTCGGCACTGTATCTCTTGGCTCTTGTTCGGCACTGTATCTCTTGGCTCTTGTTCGGCACTGTATCTCTTGGCTCTTGTTTGGCACTGTATCTCTTGGCACTGTATCTCTTGGCTCTTGTTTGGCACTGTATCTCTTGGCACTGTATCTCTTGGCTCTTCTTTGGCACTGTATCTCTTGGCACTGTATCTTTTGGCTCTTGTTTGGCACTGTATCTCTTGGCACTGTATCTTTTGGCTCTTGTTTGGCACTGTATCTCTTGGCACTGTATCTCTTGGCTCTTGTTCGGCACTGTATCTCTTGGCTCTTGTTTGGCACTGTATCTCTTGGCTCTTGTTCGGCACTGTATCTCTTGGCTCTTGTTTGGCACTGTATCTCTTGGCACTGTATCTCTTGGCTCTTGTTTGGCACTGTATCTCTTGGCTCCTGTATGTTTGGCACTGTATCTCTTGGCTCTTGTTTGGCACTGTATCTCTTGGAACTGTATCTCTTGTTCGGCACTGTAGCTCTTGGCACTGTATCTCTTGGCTCTTGTTTGGCATTGTATCTCTTGGCACTGTATCTCTTGGCACTGTATCTCTTGGCACTGTATTTCTTGGCTCTTGTTTGGCACTGTATCTCTTGGCACTGTATCTCTTGGCTCTTGTTTGGCACTGTATCTCTTGGCTCTTGTTTGGCTTTGTATCTCTTGGCTCTTGTTTGGCACTGTATCTCTTGGCTCGTGTTTGGCACTGTATCTGTACAAATCGATTGCGGCTTTTTGTTGTTGGTCTCAGTCAAAACCTATAGGCCTACCCCTAAAGTGTTTTCTGCAAGCCGAACACAAATAACATTTTTTACATTTAGTCAAGTTTTGACTAAATGTTTTAACATAGAGGGGGGAATCGAGACGAGGGTCGTGGTGTATGTGTGTGTGTGTGTCTGTCTGTCTGTGTGTGTGTGTAGAGCGATTCAGACTAAACTACTAGACCGATCTTTATGAAATTTGACATGAGAGTTCCTGGGTATGATATCCTCAGACATTTTTTTTCATTTTTTTGATAAATGTCTTTGATGACGTCATATCCGGCTTTTCGTGAAAGTTGAGGCGGCACTGTCACGCTCTCATTTTTCAACCAAATTGGTTGAAATTTTGGTCAAGTAATCTCCGACAAAGCCCGGACTTCGGTATTGCATTTCAGCTTGGTGGCTTAAAAATTAATTAATGACTTTGGTCATTAAAAATCTGAAAATTGTAAAAAAAAATTTTTTTTTATAAAACGATCCAAATTTACGTTCATCTTATTCTCCATCATTTGCTGATTCCAAAAACATATAAATATGTTATATTTGGATTAAAAACAAACTCTGAAAATTAAAAATATAAAAATTATGATCAAAATTAAATTTTCGAAATCAATTTAAAAACACTTTCATCTTATTCCTTGTCGGTTCCTGATTCCAAAAACATATACAGGGTGGGCCATAAAAAGTGTCCACATTTAATTTGTTAATATTTTTCCTGTAAAGTGATATTTTCTTTTCTGTTTCAGATAGAATTTGAGACAAGCATCTTAGAATTCTTTTAAAGCCTGAATGGATCGCATTCCAGTACAGGAAAGGACCAAAATCGTTGAACTTTACTTTGCTACCAATTCTGTGGTTCTCGCCCAGCGCGCTTTTCGGAGAGAGTTCCCTGGCACACACTGTCCATGTGCGAGAACTGTGAAGCGCCTCGTGGATAAACTGATTCGACCACTATGTCCTTTATTGTTATCTGCGAGACTACCAGTGTTCCTGAATTTATGATATGATATGTTTGGATTGAAAACACGCTCAGAAAGTTAAAACGAAGAGAGGTACAGAAAAGCGTGCTATCCTTCTCAGCGCAACTACTACCCCGCTCTTCTTGTCAATTTCACTGCCTTTGCCATGAGCAGTGGACTGACGATGCTACGAGTAGGCCTATACGGTCTTGCTGCGTTGCATTGCGTTCAGTTTCATTCTGTGAGTTCGACAGCTACTTGACTAAATGTTGTATTTTCGCCTTACGCGACTTGTTTTTGTTGTTGTTGTTGTTGTACATCCAGCTCACGCCTGGGTGAAACGGCCGCGGCGGCGAATATTAAACAACAGCAACAAAACTGTGACAAACAAACAAACACACAACAACAAACCGTTTCAGCAAGGTTACAAACAAAACACATTTAACAAAAAATTAACAAAATGAATATTCATAAGTGGACTTGAATGCTGAGAAACGATATAGAGCGGAAATGTATTTATACAATTAGAATTCAATACAAATATAAAATCATTCATCGTGTAATAAAATGTTTATACTATTACAGAGAGAGAGAGAGAGAGAGAGAGAGAGAGAGAGAGAGAGAGAGAGAGAGAGAGAGAGAGAGTCGACTCAGTGAGGTCACTTTATGTGGACTCATCTGCGGACTGATCATGATTCGCGTGTTCACGGTTTGGAATGAGCGATTTTCACCGATTAATGACGGCACGGTATGTCAGAAACAGAGCACAACTAAACTAAACTTGAAAGAAAACAAAAAGGGCAACAGCCTAATATTCCCCGCCCTCTTGCGGCTTTGCTGTCTCTCCCCCGCAGCCGTAAGAGCAAACGTTTCCCCGGCCCCCACTCTTTCTTGATGCCACACGACGGTCCAAATCCTTAGACGGATCCAGTATGCGGCCATCAACACACAGGCAGTCTCGGCACGTGTTTAGCTTCCTGCTTGCGAGATCAACACAAACCTGTACACAGAGCTCTCTCGCTTCGTTCGTCCTTCGCTAGTTTTCTCACTCTCCGCTCTTCTTCTCGGTCGAAAAGGAAGACAGACCACTAGGTAAGTTTGTTTTAGACAATATTTATCCAATGTTGGTTGTTTTAAGGCGCGAGGATGCTCGCAAATGTATGGAAAAGTGGTGTCTGCTCGGGTTGAAAATTCTTGTGAAAACACTGTGTGAAATGTCGGCTTGTTTGAACTTCCTTGTTGGCGTGTGGCGGTTTTCACACGTCGAAGTTTCAGCAAATTCGGATGAGATAATGCAGAGATGGAGTTCATTTGAAAAAGGTGTTTACTATGCGTGACAGGTTGTGAAAAATGTCAAGTTTTGTGAATATTGTTGGAAGCAGAACTGTACATCAAAGCGAAAGTAGCCGGCGTGTTTTAAAAACTACCAAGCGCTCACCAAGTGCTTGTTCAACCTGTGAATCAAATTAGCACTTGTTTCTGTATGGCTTGTTCTTCTGTAACATCAGCATGAAAATGACAGTTGTACAAAATTACCAGTTGTACAGATGTAGTCATCTACAGGGTGATATTTTGCTGGACATTTTTGTTCATTACAAGAATACCATATATATATATATATATATATATAATATATATAGGACTTTTCAACATTTTGACAGTGATAGTAAAGTTCTGATACAAAGCTCCCTAAAGGACATCATAGATTTTAAGTGTTGGGTTTCTAGATCAAGAAGCTGTGGTGAAGATGAGTATATATTTGTAAATCGGTTAATATAGACACAAATTGTCTCGAGAGGAATTTCCGTGTGATGTTGTACTTAAAAACTTTTGATGTAAACACCAAATGCAGACGCTGTCAGAAGAAGCCACACAGAGAGAGAGGCGGATAAACACAGACACACTCAAACTCGCTGACAGACAGACTCGTTCTCGTAGTAATTATTTACACACTCACAAAACCACACAACTACTGAGAGAGACTGTTCCCTTGAGTATGAGCTAAGTTTAATTTTCAAGTTGTCTATTCTTACCTCTGGCAAGACATTGAACATTTTCAAGGGTGCACTGATGTATATGATGCCAGTGTCCTACCTCCACACAGCATAACACGGGTCATTCTCAGAAATGGTGGTACAAAGTGTTACATACAAAGTAAAAAATAAAGTGTCAAGAAATACAAAATAATTGTTTTTACTATGAAGTCTATTGTTTGCTATACATAATAATGCAAAAATTAGACAAAAAGAGTAATTGGTTGCTGAATAAGAGACGTTTTAAATTGTTATTTACGTGATGAATGTTGTAACATGGAAACCAAATTCCAACTTTAAACCACCTAAGCCTTCAATCCTTTGTGCATTTTTTATCAGTTCTGCAGTATTTTTGTGTTCTACCCAACACATTCTAGTTATGAAAGGTAAGGACTTCAACTAATATTGGTAAAAAAAATGACATTTGGAACTGACTAAGGTGAATGTCGTAACACAGAAACGAAATGCTTGAACCACTTTCGGTTCCTGTGCGACAGACATGAATCTGCACTGTTTGGCCTTTCCTGCCGGCAAAACCCGTCTGACCCAAAATAACTACACAAAACACAATTCCTCAGAGTTTGCTGTATTTGTTGAAAGTTCCTGTTGCGTTCAGATTACCCATTTTAAGTACTTGATGAATGTCGAACATCGACGATCAGAAGATACGAGAACTTCTTGGCTACTTTGTTGCCGCTAAACTTCGCGCGTTGAGAATCTGTTGCACTCGATATCTTTCCGACGCTACATTGTCGCCAACCGCGGTGTGTAAGTTTGTGACAAAGCTTTGCAGGCTCGACAATTTAGTAAAAACCATCTTCAGTCGTGACGTAGGTCAGGAAACGACGCCATGAGTTTCAGCAAATGATATGATTCTGGTGTTTTCTGTGAATATTTGGCTGTGATTCAAAGGACTATTTTCTTGTTCGAACTTCCTGTGCGCCAAAGAGCTAAAAATAGCCGTGATGTGGCAAAGTCATGGAGTACATTGTTGTCCGATGTTCGGGCGTCGAGTCTGGAAACGATGCATTACGACATTCAAAATTTTTTGTTCGAAGCCCCTAACTTCAAATTCAGCGTGAGTTTTTGCAAAGATGTGTTGCTACGTCCAATACTGAAGTCCTGACTGTCGATTGCAGTAATTTGTTGGTGTTTGCATTTAGCCATGAGACTGAACATATTGTTGATCACGAAAGTCGTGTAACGCTTCGGCGATCCGGAAACGGCCGAACTTCGCAATTGAAAAGCACACAAAAACAACACCAACGTATAGAAACCATTTTTATTGACATACAACAATGCTTTAATGTCTCAGGAATAGATTCAGATGAAAAAAGTCGTGGTAGAAATAATTTTAATTTACTTTTTCATGATTTCAAATGTGTCACCCCTCTCACTCTCACTGTACCACCATTTCTGAGAATGACCCATGTATATGATGCCAGTGTCCTACCTCCACACAGCATAAAACTGATGTATATGATGCCAGTGTCCTACCTCCACACAGCATAAAACTGATGTATATGATGCCAGTGTCCTACCTCCACACAGCATAACACTGATGTATATGATGCCAGTGTCCTACCTCCACACAGCATAAAACTGGGCTATGGTGAAGTTAAGTGGCTTTTGAGAAAAGGTTATTTGCTGATTTGCACTTTAACCTTTTGCAGAATGTGGTGGGTACTCTGTGACAGTGGTACATGCACTTCATAAACCGCTTACCGTAAAATGAAGGAAGAGTACACAGTCTAAAATACTGGTCATTATATCTAACCCTAACCCAAGTTTCAAAACATAGCATTATTTCAATACAAAAAGATGCAGTAAGAACTAACTGGTGGGACTGGAAGTGTGAGTGACAGGTTGGAGATTTCATTCCTAGTATTTTTACATAAATCTTAGTGAAATACCAGAAACTTCCAGTTGTTGTTCTTCTTCTGCATTTATGTGCTAAAACTCACTTGTGTTTTTGACATTTTGTAAGATTGGGATTTTACGTTTATTCTGTTTTTCCCCTACCATTTAGGCAGCCACACTCAGATTTCAGGGGAGAACAAGTTTCCATTGGGCGGGGATATAGCTCAGTTGGTAGCGCGCTGGATTTGTATTCAGTTGGCCGCTGTCAGCGCGAGTTCGATCCCAGGTTCGGCGGAAATTTATTTCACAGAGTCAACTTTGTGTGCAGACTCTCTTCGGTGTCCGAACCACCCCCCGTGTATACTACATTGGGTGTGCACGTTAAAGATCCCATGATTGACAAAAGGGTCTTTCCTGGCAAAATTGCTTAGGCACAGTTAATAATTGTCTACCATACCCGTGTGACTTGGAATAAGGCCGTGAAAGGTAAATATGCGCCGACATGGCTGCAATCTACTGGCCGAATAAAATTTCATCTCACACGGCATCACTGCAGAGCGCCTAGAACTGTACCCACGGAATATGCGCGATATAAGCGTCATTGATTGATTGATTGATTGACACAAGCACTGTAAGGTCAGGACATTGAGTGTGCTATGATGCCGCTCGGACTTGAGTTTCATGGAATAGTGTTTTAGTACTTTTGCAGGCAGTTAGTACTGGAAATGATTAGAATCATGACAGGCTGTTATGATTCCAGTCAGGAATGTAGAGAGAAACAGAGTGAGACTGAGAGAATCACTTCCATATTTTCAGATATTTTGTGTGAAGACTGACATATATACTGAACTCATTTATGCCTTATAAAGTTCTTTCCGCTAACCACTGAAAGTACATGTAGAGGAAATGGTCAGCGGCTTTACCTATCAAGGGCGGATCAATTCACTTTGGAGGGGGGGGTTACAAAATGACTGCGAAGATACAAGTTGACGGCGCCAAAGGTGCCTAAGCCTCTAGGGGGGTCCGGGGGCATGCCCCCCCGGACATTTTTTTTATCCAAAGAAGCAAAATAGAGCTATCTGGTGCATCCTGAGCCAATAAATTACCTCTTTTTTGGGGGGATGGGGGGGGTGTTACATAACCCGTGTAAACCCCCCCCCCCCCCAGATCCGCCCTTGCCTATCACCTGTTTGAGGGACAACATTTGGTGTACAAGTGGACCTCAGACTCTGTCAGTGTTCTGCTCTTCTTTTGTTGTACGCTGTTACCAACGATGAGAGGATTATAGGTTTCAGCACACACATTTCATTAGCAAGAATACACGCAGCACAGAAAGGAACTTTAATACTTGCTGAGTGTGCTGATCACAGTTGATGCTAAGGCTTAAAGTGTTCATTTTGACTTCACACCTGGTCACTGCATTTATAGAAGAGACCTGACCCAGCTTAAGCCCCCTTTTTTGCTTGTCTTTTTCTTTCTTTAACCCCCTGTCTGTGGCTTAACGCGGTGCTGGCCGGATCAATTGAGATGAGGCGAGAGCAGGCATGCATGCCAACTTTCCCCTCTTGGCTTGTGTGGGGTTCTGACAAACAAACAGGTTTGCGGATCAAGCGCATTTTTTAGGCTAGCTTAGGCCCTCGTTGGGCTGATGTCACTGACTTTTTAAGGCCTATACTCAGCCTTGAGTTAAAGGGAGAGTCCTTCCAACAGTTTGAGCTAGATGTCCCCATGTAATATTATAGTCAGTTTTAGTATTTTTAAACTAAATGTATTCCGTTAGGCTGGGACTTGAGATGAAGTGATTGTGTGTGTGTGCGAGCACCAGGGGCTCACATCCATTAGAGGTGGCATAGGACAAATGTCCTGGACAATGCAAAAGTGATAGGACATTTGTCCTGAACAAAAACAAATCAATAGGACTTTTTTTTTGCAACAAAATGTAAATTTAATGAAGTCGGCCAGCTTTAAAACAAAGCCACAGTGAAGCGCAGGGGTGGGGGAGGGCGTAACGACTTTCTTCGGCGCCGAAGTTTCACTTTTCTAGAGCGACAGTTTCATCTGGCTCTGGCTGCTCAGAGGCCGGAGGGACCTCAGTTTCAGTGGTACTAGCTGCTCAGAGGCCGGAGGGACCTCAGTTTCAGTGGTACTAGCTGCTCAGAGGCCGGAGGGACCTCAGTTTCAGTGGTACTAGCTGCTGATGTCAGAGAGCAGAGGTTTGAAGTACAAACGCTTCTGGTTTTTTTCTGGCACCAATTTTCGTTTCAATATTTAAAATAAACACAACAACAACTCGTGTAGGGAGGCAACTGTCAACCGGCTTGGAGTATTCAGAATTGCGACCCTTAGAAACTGTTCTCTATAAAAGGCACATAAAGTCTCCCCAAGTTTCGTCTGCTTGGAGAGACACATCGCTTCTCAAAACATCCATAAAATAGCAAATCAAACTACTGTAAATTGGAAAGTAAATGTCCAGATTAAATGAAAGCATAATCAGACAATGACCACTTTGAGTTTGTGACAAATGTAAACATTTGGAAAAAATATCGGTCGACGTCCGATGTCCGACGTGGATGTGAGCCCCTTGAGCACAGAGATTCCCAGAAAAAGTATACACCACAGATGTTTATGAAGCTTCACATTTGACTTCTTCCAGATTATATCTCCAGCCTTTGTTTTCATTTTTTGGGGGATAGTTTTTTGATTACGCTATATCTGCCGTTATAAAATGTTGAGGCCGCACTGTAGGGACCACATTTTTCAAGTTCTATGCACTGTAGCTACCACATTTTCCAATCAAATTCATCAAAATTTTTGTCAAACAATCTTTGACCTGACTATTTGGTTGCATTTCAGCTCAGAAGCTTAATAATAGTGATGAACTAATTTGAAGCCCCCCGCGGGTTAGGGGGAAGAATTTACCCGATGCTCCCCAGCATGTCGTAAGAGGCGACTAACGGATTCTGTTTCTCTTTTTACCCTTGTTAAGTGTGTCTTGTATAGAATATAGTCAATTTTTGTAAAGATTTTAGTCAAGCAGTATGTAAGAAATCCTTTGTACTGGAAACTTGCATTGATCTCCCAGTAAGGTAATACATTGTGCTACGTTGCAAGCCCCTGGAGCAAATTTTTGTGCTTTTGTGAACAAGAAACAATTGACAAGTGGCTCTATCCCATCTCCCCCCCTTGCCCCGTCGCGATATAACCTTTGTGGTTGAAAACGACGTTAAACACCAAATAAATAAAGAAAGTACTAATTTGAAGTATCTATAGAAAAACCACTAATAGAGGATCCTTTGGGATGACTGTGATGGGCCGGCGGTTGTAGTTGAGGTGGTTGTAGTTGAGCGGTGGTCCCCAGACCAGGTCAACCAATTATTACACTCAAGCATTGCTACCTCATAAAGTTGTTCTGAAAAGAAGAAATATTGATAGACCACACATTGATTTGTGGGTGTGTCACGTTTGTGCTGCACTTTATCTGCTGTCTGAATTGGCTTTCTGCCTCATCATTTTCAATTCAAGTTGTACAGTATATTTAAAGAGCTTCCTGTTTTGGAGGGAATGGGGCGGGAGAAAAGTTATAAGTTTATCTTTGTGTTTAATCCAACACTGCAATCGAACTTGCAGCGCTTGTCGTTGTACAACATTTTGGCAAGGGACGTTTTTTTCTAACTTCCTGGTTGGAATCAGATGTACATGTTCATAGTCACACACTTCCATGGCACACACACTATGCTTGTCAAATAATACAAGTGTGTCCTTCACTTGAAAATTCAGTTTGTGGCAACAACTTTTTTCTGTCCTTGTTTTGTCAAAGAAATGGAAGCCTTTTGTGGATGAGTCATAGTTTGTTAAGAAGTTCCGTAAATAATTTTTCCTGACTGAATCAAACTGCAAAACACTCGTTATTTTTAAGCTTCTGGTCTTGCTGCGTGAAAAATAATTACGGCCCTGTACTGCAAATATATTTTAAGGATGATGATACATATATATATATATGTACATGTATTGTACTTTTAAAACTGAACTTTGCATGGTGTTTAATTTTTAGTTCAGCTCACATCTTATAGGCTGTGTCAATATAATACAGCATGGGTGGGAGTTCCTCCGTCTCAGACGGATTTCCGTCTCAGAGAAATTTTGACAATTTTTTTTGTTTTTTGTTTTTTTTGCGCCCTCATTGATAGTCATCTCATACTGTGTTATGCCAAATGGACTGATAGTGCACTTTTTGTTGTTTCTAATGCTTGCCAGGTCCCTAAAATTTTTAGTTTTTGTTACTTTTTGTATCTCCAACAAGGTTCTTATTTATCAGAATTAAACTCAGGAGAGGCCAGAGAAACCCTTTTAAATTCATAAAATTCGTTTTCGGCCGGGGGCCTTCGCCCCCCTGGACCCCCCACCAGGGCGCTGCCCCTGGACCCCGCCGGGGCCTTGGCGGCCCCTGGACCCCGGCCTTAAAAAAAGTTCAGTCTTGGAACAATTTTGGGCTCCCACCCATGATACAGTTTGTGTGCTAACTGAAATTTCTGACAGTTTTTCATATCGGCTAGAAAACTATAACTTTGACGTTTGTCATTGCAACTTAATTTTTTACCAGTTTCTGTCATCAAGTAGTTTTAATGTTTGATGTACATGTATTCATCTTGCCTATTGGTTAACACCGGTTCAGTGAAAGTCATGTTATCACTGATTATGCATTTCCTTTCAGCATTCTGACTCAGTTCTGACATATGGCAGACAAAACGGAACACAAACAGACGAAAAAAGCACAGCAGGAAATTATGTGTAGTTTTCAGAACCACATAAGAAGCAAAATGAAGTAGTCGAACCATAAAGTGAATAGACTAGCTTTGGCCAAGGCTCTGCGATATTTCTTTTTTCAATTCAAATGAAGTTTTTTTGCCTGAAGTGAAGAGTACATTAGGCCCCAATAACTCGCAATTGCAGCAGGAGTGTTTTTATTCCGCCTTCATCTGTTGCTTCCTGGTCTTCCTGAACTGCTAGACCCTGTACTAATTCAGAGAAGGACAATTGGAAAGTTTAGATGATACTTCCATTGTGAAGATGATACATGATCATTCCAGTGTGACTGTGGTGACTATTACTCATTTCTGCGTAGGTGAGCACAGTGGTCTATGTGTTAAAATTTTGCTGTGGTTCAGGATTCTGCTGTATGTTAAAAGTGCAAGTGTTATATATATGGTCAAGTGTTGCCTATCAGACGGATTTTCTTTTGATTGTCGAAATAATTGTGCAAATTTTGCCGATACTTGCACTTCTAGTGCTGCCTTTGCTGAGAGATCCTGTGGTGGGCAACATGCACTGTACCTGTAACACCAATAGGTTGGATACAACACGCACTGTACCTGTAACACCAATAGGTTGGATACAACACGCACTGTACCTGTAACACCAATAGGTTGGATACAACACGCACTGTACCTGTAACACCAATAGGTTGGATACAACACGCACTGTACCTGTAACACCAATAGGTTGGATAGAACACGCACTGTACCTGTAACACCAATAGCTTGGATACAACACGCATTGTACCTGTAACACCAATAGGTTGGATACAACACGCACTGTACCTGTAACACCAATAGGTTGGATAGAACACGCACTGTACCTAACACCAATAGGTTGGATACAACACGCACTGTACCTGTAACACCAATAGGTTGGATACAACACGCACTGTACCTGTAACACCAATAGGTTGGATACAACACTCACTGTACCTGTAACACCAATAGGTTGGATAGAACACGCACTGTACCTGTAACACCAATAGGTTGGATACAACACGCACTGTACCTGTAACACCAATAGGTTGGATAGAACACGCACTGTACCTGTAACACCAATAGGTTGGATACAACACGCACTGTACCTGTAACACCAATAGGTTGGATACAACACGCACTGTACCTGTAACACCAATAGGTTGGATACAACACGCACTGTACCTGTAACACCAATAGGTTGGATAGAACATGCACTGTACCTGTAACACCAATAGGTTGGATAGAACATGCACTGTACCTGTAACACCAATAGGTTGGATACAACATGCATTGTACCTGTAACACCAATAGGTTGGATACAACTCGCACTGTAACACCAATAGGTTGGATACAACATGCATTGTACCTGTAACACCAATAGGTTGGATACAACACGCACTGTACCTGTAACACCAATAGGTTGGATACAACATGCACTGTACCTGTAACACCAATAGGTTGGATACAACACGCACTGTACCTGTAACACCAATAGGTTGGATACAACACGCATTGTACCTGTAACACCAATAGGTTGGATACAACATGCATTGTACCTGTAACACCAATAGGTTGGATACAACACGCATTGTACCTGTAACACCAATAGGTTGGATACAACACGCATTGTACCTGTAACACCAATAGGTTGGATACAACATGCACTGTACCTGTAACACCAATAGGTTGGATACAACACGCACTGTACCTGTAACACCAATAGGTTGGATACAACACGCACTGTACCTGTAACACCAATAGGTTGGATACAACACGCATTGTACCTGTAACACCAATAGGTTGGATACAACACGCATTGTACCTGTAACACCAATAGGTTGGATACAACACGCACTGTACCTGTAACACCAATAGGTTGGATACAACATGCATTGTACCTGTAACACCAATAGCTTGGATACAACATGCATTGTACCTGTAACACCAATAGGTTGGATACAACACGCATTGTACCTGTAACACCAATAGGTTGGATACAACACGCATTGTACCTGTAACACCAATAGGTTGGATACAACACGCATTGTACCTGTAACACCAATAGGTTGGATACAACATGCACTGTACCTGTAACACCAATAGGTTGGATACAACATGCACTGTACCTGTAACACCAATAGGTTGGATACAACACGCATTGTACCTGTAACACCAATAGGTTGGATACAACACGCATTGTACCTGTAACACCAATAGGTTGGATACAACACGCATTGTACCTGTAACACCAATAGGTTGGATACAACATGCACTGTACCTGTAACACCAATAGGTTGGATACAACATGCACTGTACCTGTAACACCAATAGGTTGGATACAACACGCACTGTACCTGTAACACCAATAGGTTGGATACAACACGCACTGTACCTGTAACACCAATAGGTTGGATACAACATGCACTGTACCTGTAACACCAATAGGTTGGATACAACACGCATTGTACCTGTAACACCAATAGGTTGGATACAACACGCATTGTACCTGTAACACCAATAGGTTGGATACAACACGCATTGTACCTGTAACACCAATAGGTTGGATACAACATGCACTGTACCTGTAACACCAATAGGTTGGATACAACATGCACTGTACCTGTAACACCAATAGGTTGGATACAACACGCACTGTACCTGTAACACCAATAGGTTGGATACAACACGCACTGTACCTGTAACACCAATAGGTTGGATACAACATGCACTGTACCTGTAACACCAATAGGTTGGATACAACACGCATTGTACCTGTAACACCAATAGGTTGGATACAACACGCACTGTACCTGTAACACCAATAGGTTGGATACAACATGCATTGTACCTGTAACACCAATAGGTTGGATACAACTCGCACTGTAACACCAATAGGTTGGATACAACATGCATTGTACCTGTAACACCAATAGCTTGGATACAACATGCATTGTACCTGTAACACCAATAGGTTGGATAGAACAGATTCAGAGAAAAAGAATCTCACTATAAATTATGCAAATTGATTAATGAGGTTGGTTTGAAAGGGAGGGGGGGGGGGGGGATGTCTAGCAGCTGCCTTCTAAGGCCAAGACTAAAAAACTTGAGAGGAAGCAGCTGCAGCTAGATCCCCACCCCAACCCCAAACAAGTGTCACATGCTTTTGTTTGAAATCATTTATTAGAGTCTACTGTCTAGAATAACAAATTGTGACACTTATTTCGACACAATGGGTTTCAAACGAATCAAGCATCTGATTGTTTGCATCGAGGGCAGCAAAATGAATAGTCGCTTTCAAGGAAGTTAAAAACAATGTGCTCCTGAGCTGTGGTTGGGACGTGTATCAGTTGTGTATTTTGATATCACATGTTAAAAAAGAGTTATGGTGAATCTCCTGCACACCATTTACTTGTACTGAAAAGTGGAAAAGTACAAACAAAAATACTGATTGAGATTGTCAGATTCCTTTGGCCAGGGATATCAAACCCATTTGGGGAAGAATGAACTATTGCTAGCAGCTTAACACTTAATGGTTCAAGTTGTACTTGTGTTGTATGTTTTGAGAGATTTAGCTTTATTTTTCCAAAGTTGAAATGTAGAAACAAATAACTGTATGCCACAAATCACTTTTATTTTTAAAAGTAGTGCATAATGCTTCTTTTAACATGTACCTTGCTAACAGGTAACTATTTTGAATAAGCATCGTGCATGCATACAGTTTTACCCATAAGATGGAAACACTCACTAAAACAATTAGAATTTTCATATTATCACTGAAAGTAAAAATGGCCTTTTTCTGTTTCAGAAAAGACATCCAAAAGACATCATGGATAAAAATGAGCTGATAAGGCCTTGAAGCAGCTCGGTTTTGTGAAGTCAGCTTTTCTTCGGAAGCTAATCCACAGCTTGCTGTGAAGTTGACAGAAAAACACACACCTCCAGTTTCAGCTCCGAAGGCAGCACTGGGCTGGTTACTGCTTCACAAAGGGAAACAAACATCCATAGTAACCAAACTTTGGCCACCAGGTTTTTGAGACATTAAACATGGGGTGCTTACAGTCAAAACCCACCAAAGGGGTGGAAGCGTCACAAGGATTCAACTCCATTCCAGGGGAGTTGAGCAAAGATGAAAGTGCCAAGCGGCGGAAGAACGACTATCAGAAAGATCCCACAAATTTAACAAATGGTGCGTCACCTTCAGTCGGTAAGTTAGTAACAATACTTGTTGTAAGGTAGTTCTAGTGTTGTTCACAGACCCGTCTTTGGTCACTCGTGCATACCTTTTTAGGTGTGACAAATTTGTGAGACACCCGGCCGGTCAGCGGTCCCATAGTTTTGACATGTAAAAGCCTCCATGGTTTCTGACTTTACTTTTTTTTTGTAACCAGGATAGACAGAGATCACACTGCATGACTTTTATGACAGTAATGTCCCTTGAGTCTGGGAGTTACAACACTGTAGTTCTTCTTTATCCAGTGACAACACTGTAGTTCTTTATCTGCAGTGACAACACTGTAGTTTTTCTTTATATCCAGTGACAACACTGTAGTTCTTCTTTATATCCAGTTACAACACTGTAGTTCTTCTTTATATCCAGTGACAACACTGTAGTTCTTCTTTATCCAGTGACAACACTGTAGTTCTTCTTTATCCAGTGACAACACTGTAGTTCTTCTTTATCCAGTGACAACACTGTAGTTCTTCTTTATCCAGTGACAACACTGTAGTTCTTCTTTATCCAGTGACAACACTCACAGTAGTTCTTCTTTGTCCAGTGACAACACTGTAGTTCTTCTTTATCCAGTGACAACACTGTAGTTCTTCTTTATCCAGTGACAACACTGTAGTTCTTCTTTATCCAGTGACAACACTGTAGTTCTTCTTTATCCAGTGACAACACTGTAGTTCTTCTTTATCCAGTGACAATACTGTAGTTCTTCTTTATCCAGTGACAACACTGTAGTTCTTCTTTATCCAGTGACAATACTGTAGTTCTTCTTTATCCAGTGACAACACTGTAGTTCTTCTTTATCCAGTGACAACACTGTAGTTCTTCTTTATCCAGTGACAACACTGTAGTTCTTCTTTATCCAGTGACAACACTGTAAGTTCTTCTTTATCCAGTGACAACACTGTAGTTCTTCTTTATCCAGTGACAATACTGTAGTTCTTCTTTATCCAGTGACAATACTGTAGTTCTTCTTTATCCAGTGACAACACTGTAGTTCTTCTTTATCCAGTGACAACACTGTAGTTCTTCTTTATCCAGTGACAACACTGTAGTTCTTCTTTATCCAGTGACAACACTGTAGTTCTTCTTTATCCAGTGACAACACTGTAGTTCTTCTTTATCCAGTGACAACACTGTAGTTCTTCTTTATCCAGTGACAACACTGTAGTTCTTCTTTATCCAGTGACAACACTGTAGTTCTTCTTTATCCAGTGACAACACTGTAGTTCTTCTTTATCCAGTGACAACACTGTAGTTCTTCTTTATCCAGTGACAACACTGTAGTTCTTCTTTACCCAGTAAGCTTTTGTCTTGTGAAATTTTTTTTTTTTAATTTTGTTTGCCCTGAATTGAATGTTATATTCTCATAGTCAGAAGAGTCTTGTGTACTGAGAGAAGTCATTGTCTGGGATGAGATTCAAACCCATGTGCAATTTCCCGACATGCAGCCCGTCGATGCGCGAACATAATTACTGCACAACAGGGGGCGAATGTAAAATTGTATTGAGCAGGTGCTGTACTTAGTGTATGTGTCTTAATTTATCTATGAATATTTTGTAACTGTGAGTATTGTAAAAAAAAAAAAGGTGCATACAAATATATAGAATTTGTGCATAACCCGCATGAAATCCAAAGTGCAGTCAAACTCCCTATAAGTACCTCTAACAATCTGAGAAAAAGAGCGAGTCCTAAAATCAGGGCAAATTTACAGATGTTGTGACCTGAGACAGTGTGACTTGAAGCAAGGTCTTGAAGGGGAAGTGTTGAATCTTGACTTCAGGTCTCACAAGGGGGCTCCACTGTGTTAATGATAAGGCAAAAAAAAAAGGGTCTGTTTACGGTAACATTGGCCAAAAAAATAGGGTCGGTTGGTCGGGAATTTTTTTTTTTTTTCCCCAAAAACCATATTTTTAGGGTTTTTTTGGTGTTTTTTTTTTCTCAAATGCCAAAAAAAAGTCTAGGGTCGCATGAAAAAATAGGGTCGGTCGGGTTACCGTAAACAGACTTTTTGTTTTGTTTTGCCTAATGATAAAAAAACATTCTTTTATAGCGCTGTTCACCGCCAAATGGCAGTCTCATGGCGCTTTACATTGGACATTAGAATTTTACATTTTACATATAAAAAGTTTTCTCGTAAGAAATAACATACAAGCATTAAAAACATGTCATAGCAAGCTCAAATGTTTACACCAAAAGTCTAAACTGAGATAGCAAGCTCAATTGTTTACACCAAAAGTCTAAACTGAGATAGCAAGCTCAATTGTTTACACCAGAAGTCTAAACTGAGATAGCAAGCTCAATTGTTTACACCTGAAGTCTAAACTGAGATAGCAAGCTCAATTGTTTACACCAAAAGTCTAAACTGAGTAAGTTTGCACATATCAAGTATGTCGTTTGACAGCTGACAATATTTAAAGTCGCCGAAAATGTTCCTGTCAATATCAGTGTCACTTTAAAACAAATTCTAAAAAGGTGATGTTATGGACTGCCTTATACTTTTGAAGCATGCCGAAACCTTAAATGGTGATTTTGGCAAACACTGTTTCACATTCCTGCTTATACTCAGCACTACACATTGACACATGATTTTTCTTACTGATTTCTCTTTCAGGCAAGCGGCTGATACGGGCACTGTACGACTATGAACAACACATGGAAGGCGACCTCACCTTCCAGAAGGGCGACCTGATGGAATTGTTGGACGACAAGTCGGACACATCATGGTGGTTGGCCCGGCACATGGAAGGCACAGAGGAAGGCTACGTTCCCAGCAATTATGTCGCGCTCGAAAACACAATTGAATCTCAGGAGTGAGTGTTGTTAGACTGAAGAAAACTATCTTAATTATGTCCCCAGCAATTTGTATCTTGCTCGAAAACGCAATTGAATCCCAGGAGTGAATGTTAGATTAAAGAAAATGATCTAATTTACCATCACAGAAAAATTATGTTTAAAAAATAGGGGAGGGAAGGTGTTATTGTGTGAAAGATTTGAAGAGAGAATTTCTCTGTTTTCTGTACCATTGTGAAAGAAATTGACTAGTCTTGTTTGCTGAATGTTCGGTCCAGGTATGACCTTTGATTGTCGTAGGATTTGCCAACTTTTCATAATTTGTATCTGCAGAAGTCAAAACATGGGCAAATTTGGGATTTTGATAGTATATTATGGGTGTAAGGTGAACAATTTTAGCCTGTTTTTTGTTTTAGCTGAGAGCAGATGTTATTAGTGTTTGTTTCCAAAACGAGGTAACACACCTCAAAGTACGCTTGGTTTGAATAAGGTTTTATTCAATTGTTTGATGATACAGTAATAGAAAGGAATACAGCAGGGGCACAAACTCAAGCTAACGCTTTTATATTTTGTGGACAGAAGGCATGTTTACGGTAACCACGTAAACAATGTAACCTTGTAAATAAACTTTCTAAAGTCTAATGGTGCTAATTCTTGCTGTTGTTGCGTTTCTCTCCACAAACAGCTGGTTCTTTGGTCAGGTGACCAGAAAGGAAGCCGAGCGAGCTTTGAAAGCACCAACAGCCTCGTTGGGAAGTTTCCTGGTCAGGGAGAGCGAAACGAGTCCAGGTGAGCTCACGATTCTAAGGTTTAAAGGTAGCGCCCTGGGCTTGTAAGTCACCCAACAGATCTGTTGAGGGTTTTATGTGTGATGAGAGCATCCAGGGGACAGTGGACAGGGGACAGGGGACAGGGGACAGTGGACAGGGGACAGTGGACAGTGACTGGTGATTTGTGTGTATGTGTCCATGAGGGATGCTATTATCACCTGTGAACAAAGGTGTGCAGATCTGAGGTGTTGCATGTGGATGGATGCTATTTTCACCTGTAAACAAAGGTGTGCAGATCTGAGGTGTTGCATGTGGATGGATGCTATTATCGCCTGTAAACAAAGGTGTGCAGATCTGAGGTGTTGCATGTGGATGGATGCTATTATCACCTGTAAACAAAGGTGTGCAGATCTGAGGTGTTGCATGTGGATGGATGCTATTATCACCTGTAAACAAAGGTGTGTTGAATGTGGATGGATGCTATTATCACCTGTAAACAAAGGTGCGCAGATCTGAGGTGTTGCATGTGGATGGATGCTATTATCACCTGTAAACAAAGGTGCGCAGATCGAGTTGAGTGGTTGAATATGATGAGAGAGGACAACCCCCCACACAAAACTGTGGGCAACTGTGGAAGACCTGCACCGAACCGTAAGAGGCGACTAACGGATTCCGTTTCTCCTTTTACCCTTGTTAAGTGTTTCTTGTATAGAATATAGTCAATGTTTGTAAAGATTTTAGTCAAGCACTATGTAAGAAATGTTAAGTCCTTTGTACTGGAAACTTGCATTCTCCCGGTAAGGTCAAATGTTTGATTAGTGCTTTTGTGAACAAGAAACAATTGACAAGTGGCTCTATCCCATCTTCTCCCTTTCCCCGTCGCGATATATAACCTTCGTGGTTGAAAACGACGTTAAACACCAAATAAAGAAAGAAAGAAAGATGCACCAAACCTGCAAGTTCATACGATCAGCAGGCCTAACATTATATGAGGGACACAACAATCGAACGCTGAAGAAGATCACTTACATGAGAAGGATATTATTTGTAACAAGACCAAGCCTATTCAGAAATAGTTTAAAATGTTCAATGTTAACAGTACTTAAGAGCAGGGAGGGGGTCATACGGTCATTTTCACATGGTAAAAACCTTAAAAATACTGGAAATAAGATTGGCCAGCTAACATGCACCATGATGCACCATTTCAATGTTTTTGTCTTGTCAAATATGATGGTATCTTTGTGGTTTTGATTTGCCATTGACTGATTGGCATAACAGAGTAATTGTCACTTGTGGAAGCCAGGTTTCACACTTGTAAACAAATACGGGTTTTGAAAAGTAGTCGGCAATATCTGATAGCTGAAGGGAGGTAATTCGTCATAGATCTTAGAATAAGATTTGGGACCTGTTAATTGCAAAAAGTGTGTCTTTACATGATTTGGATAAAACGTGTGGCAAAGAGAAGATAGATGTGATTCCAGCGTTCACACCAGTTTGTAGTCACTCCCATCCTTCCTTTGAATGTGAAGTTAGGGGATAATACCTACCTTCAGCATGAAATCAGCCCTCTGGCTGACTTGCCATGAAACGAGTGTGTAAAATGTACCTACAGACAATAGGCGTATAATTGTGTACACATAGTTAGCAAGTACCGCTTCAAAATAAAATGACTTTTTGAGCATTTTAAACATCTGAGACTTGTAAATAATGTGAACATTGTAGAATAGACTTTGATAATCCACAAATTTAGTTCAGAATGCATGCATAGAGTTCCAGAGTGCAAGGGCAAGGGAGCGAATTGGGAAGGTAGACAACTGCGGTGTCCCAGTTGGTGCAACAGTGGGTAAGCAAAATCCTCAAGTGTTGTTCAGGCTTCATAGAAGTTACTTCATCCCAAGCACAACAACGGTTTGGGACACTGTTTTAGACTTCATGTCTTTAGAGTACAGGTGATTTGCACAGGTGTGGTCACATGGGCAGGTGTAGTTTCTGACGTCATGGCTGTGTATGCAGAGTTAATAAGGTTTCTCTGGATCTTCATCGCTACTCTTGTTTCTCTGGGTCTTCATCGCTACTCTTGTTTCTCTGGGTCGTCATCGCTACTCTTGTTTCTCTGGGTCTTAATCGCTACTCTTGTTTCTCTGGGTCTTCATCGCTACTCTGTCTAGAGAGAGTAATTCTTTCTAACGCAGTTATGATTCAGGTTTATTTTGGTATCAACAAACAGCAGTGTTGTGATTGCAGACACTGTGGACAAACTCACACTACCTCTCATCACATTGTATCAAGAGTTACATATCCTGTCGAAATACCACTTCCTTACCATCTATAAAAATGACTGTCAGATGCAGTTTTTTGTGGTCTGCATTCCCGATTGTTTTCCCTCTGCGCTCAAATACCAACACAAACACTTAGGAATTGTTGCCTTTTCATATTCATAGCAATTTTTTTTGCTGTAATCCTGACCTTTATTTTTCATTATTTGTTTGTTTGTTCGTTTTGTTGTTGTTGCTTGTACCGGTTTTGTTGTTGTTGCTTGTACCGGTTTTGTTGTTGCTTGTATCAGTTTTGTTGTTGTTGCTTGTACCGGTTTTGTTGTGTTGCTTGTACCGGTTTTTGTTGTTGTTGCTTGTACCAGTTTTGTTGTTGTTGCTTGTACCAGTTTTGTTGTTGTTGCTTGTACCGGTTTTTGTTGTTGTTGCTTGTACCGGTTTTGTTGTTGTTGTTGCTTGTACTGGTTTTGTTGTGTTGCTTGTACCGGTTTTTGTTGTTGTTGCTTGTACCGGTTTTGTTGTTGCTTGTACCGGTTTTGTTGTTGTTGCTTGTACCAGTTTTGTTGTTGTTGCTTGTACTGGTTTTGTTGTGTTGCTTGTACCTGTTTTTGTTGTTGCTTGTACCGGTTTTGTTGTTGCTTGTACCGGTTTTGTTGTTGTTGCTTGTACCAGTTTTGTTGTTGTTGCTTGTACCAGTTTTGTTGTTGCTTGTATCGGTTTTGTTGTTGTTGCTTGTACCAGTTTTGTTGTTGTTGCTTGTACTGGTTTTGTTGTTGTTGCTTGTACCGGTTTTGTTGTGTTGCTTGTACCGGTTTTGTTGTTGTTGCTTGTACCGGTTTTGGCTTGTTGGTTTTAGGGCACTGTACACTGCCATTTATTGACACAGGTATTTTCACAGAGAGACGGAGTGAGTGTGTGTGTGTAAATGTGAGTGTGTGTGTGTGTGTAAATGTGAGTGTGTGTTTGTGTGTGTGTGCCTGCATGAGTGTGTGTGTTTGTATGGGTGTTGCAACCTTATCTCTGCAATATGTGTGTTAAAATACATTTTTTTAACTTTAGCTGGTGCGATATGGGAACTAAAATATGAACATACTAACTGTAATTTATTCCTGTGGCAATTGTCACTCAACAGGTTCATGTTTTGTTCCTTTGGCATTGTTTCCCATTCTTAATTTCTTCAGATTGAATGATCTCTAATTAAGTTATTTGCTACTGTTTAACTCTTTGTCATAATTGGTGGACATGGCTGGGTTTTAATGGGCACACAGTATCATGATGTCGTTCTGCAATAAGGACTCCAATATCATTCTGTTTTCAATGTTTTCTGGGGTCCTGATTGCAATAAGGACCCAAACTCAAGCTCGAGCAATCGGTTACAGTTGCTTCCATTCTGTTTCCGGACTGATGTTCTAGTCGACTCGATTCTTTCTCCGATGTTTTTGAGTGTTCTGTGTACTAGAAATAGGACTCAAAATGTAAATATTTGTTACAGTTGATTCTATTCTGTTTCTGGTGGTTTTTTGTAGGGTCTCGGCAATCAGTTACTTTATATGAGTTGCTTTCCCAGGCTCTAAATTAGTCTAATGCACAAAAATAAGATATTTGACTGAAGCATTCAGTTGCATTCAATTCTGTTGTGTTTTGTGTGTTTCCTAGGATCTTATGCGCTGTCAGTGCGAGACAACCCTGCGGACACTTCGAGGGGAGGGGAGCCGGTTGTGCGGCACTACAAGATTCGCAACAAGGATGACGGAGGGTGCTACATCGCGACACGCAGGACTTTCTCCAACCTCATGGAGCTCATTTCACATTACAAAGGTGAGTCGTGGGAGTGAAATGAAAGTTTTACGCCCTCACGGCAAAGCCATTAGGGGCATGTTACACGGAAAAACCCGGCTTTGTATGAAAATAAAAAATAAAAATGCGGGGGAGGGGGGGGGGGATGTAGACCGCTGGCTGCCGGCTGCTAGAGGAGACCTGAAATGGGCTTGGGACCTGGTTGGGTCGTCTTGGGTCAGTGCTGAAATGGTTACTTTTTTGGCTGTTGGCCGAACGGACACCCGGGCTTCATATTTTTGCATGCATGTATTCGTGTTTCCTAGGCCTGAGGCTTTCGCTGTGACCCTGGGATCTTTATCGTGCGCATGCGTGCACACGGGGGTGTTCGGACACCGAGGAGAGTCTGCACAAAGTTGACTCTGGGACACACATCCCGCGCCGAACTTGGGGGTTGAACCCACGCGGATAGTAACAACCGGTTTTAAAGCCAGCGCCTCTACCGACTGGGCAAACCCCCCCCCCCCCCCCCCAATCTGTTGGGGTCAAGAAGTTCCATGGAGGGCGGGGGGTATGGAGTAACACATAGTGTTTTGCTCAGAACATTCCCACCCATGCAGAGCCGCGCTATGGGTACGCATTACCGTGAAGCTGGCAGTCAGTGCTACCAAATGTCGTCTGTGTCTACCACTCGGTGGTGACTTAATGTGGGTCTATGTAAGCAGATGCCAGCGCAAGCAATCTGATGCAGAGTCAGGAGGCGGTTTGGTACAAGAGAACCTTAGAGGCCACAGCCTCGGCCGTCTAAGGGATCTGTGTGTCTGGAGGCACATTTGGTTTCTGAGGTTCAAGCGGAGCTGTTGCCTCTGCTCCCAAGTTCCCGTGTCTGGAGGCGTTTTTGGTATGGTAGCAAACCTGTAGGTTGGGGCCTCTACCTTTCAGGATGCCAGGACTACAAAATGTGTGTCTTGGGACACATTTAGCTTAAGATTCCAGAAGTGGATCTGTGCTGTGCTGGGTCTGCTGCAAGCACACTAGAACCAGCTCGCAACAGTTGAGGTGAACAAATTGGTGACCAAGACCATCATCGGTTTCTCTCCGAGTGATGGGTGTGGGCGGAGAAAGTCTCCCAGACTGAGAACGGCACTTGGTAAAACGGCCGGTGACACCCTTGAAGAGCTGAGAACTGTAAGCCCAGGCACAGCACCATCTCGCGCGACAGTTTTTCGGTGGGCAAAGCATTTCTCAACAGGGAAAACGTCTGTGGAAGATGCAAGGGGAAAAGTGAAGAAACCACACCGACAATAAAATGGTGTCCCATGTGCAACGGTTAGTTGATGAAGATCCCCGAGTGAGCAGTCATTTTATCGCCGAAACACTGGACATTTCGTCGTCGTCTGTCTTGAGAGTTTTAAAACACAAACTTGGATACACAAAGGTGTGCGCGCGATGGGTACCACATTTCCTCACTGAAGAGAACAAGAGGTGTAGGGTTACGTTTGCCCAACGGCTACTCAAGATATACGACGGATGTGATCAAAAACGCTTGGATGAGATCGTGACTGGAGACGAAACTTGGGTGTACTTCTTTGAGCCAAAAAGAAAAGCTCAAAACAAAGCATGGATAAAAAAAGGTGCCAATGCCCCTCGGATCGTGCGAAAAAGTCGCTCCGGCAGGAAGGTTTTATACACAATATTTTATAACACAAAGGGCGTCATTTTTCAAAAACCACGCGAAAAAGGCAGAAGCATCACTGGGGTGTACTACAAGGAAAAAGTTCTTGCTGGCATCGTTCGTTACTACAAGAGAGCCAGACCAACTACAGGATTGAAAGGGATCAAATTACTTCATGATAACGCACCTGCTCACAAATCCAAGGTGGTGAAAGAGTACCTGGAGGAAGAAAACTTTGAAACTTTGCCACATCCTCCCTACTCTCCTGATCTTGCACCCTGTGACTTTTTTTTGTTTCCTCATCTGAAAAGACAATTGGCTGGGCGTCGATTTGACAGTCGATCAGCCCTCGGATCGGCTGTTTTCCAGTGTCTGAACCAGGTGCCAAAAAACGACTTCAAACGGTCATTTCTTGACTGGGTCCAACGACTTAAACTGTGTGTAGCCGCTAAGGGAGAATACTTCGAGGGTTTGAAATAAAAAACAACTGCATCATCTAAAGATTTCCCGGTTTTTGAGACCAGTCTCAGTCTTGGTGACGACAACCTTGTACTTCATCACAAGTTTAGAAGCAAGCGTATTCAGATCTTTGTCTGAATTTAGTCCCACTAGGGGCATGTAGGCTTACGCCATGATGTTCATTTTTACGGATATACAGCAGACTTCCACTAACTCGCTGTCCACTAAATCGCGAATTCGGCTATATCGTGGAGACCTCTTGGACCCCGAAAAAAACAGGACCGACCTTTATAAAAAAAAATTATTTTTTAGGTTTTTTTTAATAATTTATTTTTACCAAATTAGTCACGTAAAGGCCAAAAAATAGTACAGATCATGAAAAAATGTTCTATCATAACCACGCTATCTCTCTCTGGGTCCGATGGCCATCATGCAGTAAATTGTCATTTCATCTTATCAGTCTCTCTCTCTTTCTCTCCCTCAGTCTCTCCAAATAGTGTTCTACGTGTGTGTGTGTTTTCAGGTTGTGTACATTACGGGTTGATCGAGGCCTGCGAACAAAAGAAAAACAAACCTTTCACGCGCACGTGCCCCACTCAGTCAAGAACTTTCATGCCACGATCGGTATCGTCAAATTGGCCACGTGCCTAGAGAGGTTAAGTGTCTGACCAGTCAGTATGGCCAGTCAGTATGGCCAGTCAGTATGACCAGTCAGTATGGCCAGTCAGGCGTGCAGTTGAACACTCGAGTCCAGCTAATTGCGATCTCTGCTAGACGGTCGGGGTGGCCACAGGCGCCAATCAAGTGCTTAAACTGCGCTTCAGTCTTCTGCAATCTAGTCCGGCATGCAATTTAACACTCGAGTCCTGCTAATCACGATCTCAGCTAGACGCCCCGGATTTTCTACAGGCGCCATGAAGTGCTTCAGCTTCTTGCGTTATAGCAGGTGGCAGAAAAAGCAAACAATCAAAGAAGAAATCTACATGCTTTCGGCCAAAGACAAAACGTGTGTCAACTCAGACTCACACAAAGCAAAACAAAACAAAAAAAGCTTATCCATGTAACTGACACATCTAAAAACGTAAACGTCAACCAATGATTTTGATCCACCAATCATTCTGATCAAACTATCGCAGTGAGTCGCTATACGCGTACAGTGTACGTCTGTGTCTGTCTGTGTCTGATTAACTAGGAAGTTTGTGACGAGGTATGAGTCGGAGAAAAAAGAAAAGAAATCGTCATCTGCTGATAAAAGAAAACGTGTCATCGCAGTTAATCTTTTGAGAACTTAGTTGCCAACAGAAGCGTCACACTTGCGAGAAACGCAGTAACACATACACATGAACATTGTAGCACAACCACATGCCAGGCGTGCGTGCGCACACACACACACGCACGCACAGACACACATGCGCGCACACACACACATGCACTCACACGGCAAACGCACACACGCCAACGTGACGCTCACAGGCTTTTTGTGACCAACAAGGGAAATAACCGCGTTTTTATCTGACTCAGAAGAGAACGCGGTTTCCTCCCTTTAATTGGACCCCAAACTGCATCGCGAATCGGATATATCGCGATAAAAAATCTTTGGACCCCAAAGACCGCGAGTTAGTGGAAGTCTGCTGTACTTGCTCGAGGTCTGATGCTACGGTTCTTTTAAAGCATTGTAAGGCATGAAGCAAGAGGGAAAAATCAGACAGAACACACTATACAAACAGACAGACAGACAGTGACAGACAGACACGCACACACACACATCCATACTATTTGTTTCGTTGGATTTGGAATGTTACACGCACTTAACCCCATACTGTGTCTGTGTGTGTGCAGAGAGTGCTGACGGTCTGTGTCAGCGCCTGGTCAAACCTTGTCCCAAGCCAGAGCCCGTCATGGAGGACTTGTCTCGAGAGACCAAGGACAAATGGGAGATCGACCGCAACACACTCACTTTCGAGAAGAGACTCGGCGCTGGCCAGTTTGGGGAGGTTTGGAAAGGTGGGTCTGTAGGTGTCAATGGTGTGTGTGTTTGGGGAGGTTTGGAAAGGTGGGTCTGTAGGTGTCAATGGTGTGTGTGTTTGGGGATGGGGATGGGGGACCAAGGCTTGTACCTGAAAACAAAAGAGGCAACCTGTGTTTGATACCTGTGTTTGATACCTGTGTTTGATAGCCTGCACTTGAAGACTCCCTCTACATTTAGACCTACATTTCCCACCTTTCCATTCATAGCATTAGTCAAGTTATTTCTCTTTTAAGACTCCTTCTCCGTTAACATTATTGTGACTGGCTCTCCCTCTCTGTTAACATTGTGACTGGCTCTCCCTCTCTGTTAACATTATTGTGACTGGCTCTCCCTCTCTGTTAACACTGTGACTGGCTCTCCCTCTCTGTTAACAGTGTGACTGGCTCTCCCTCTCTGTTAACATTGTGACTGGCTCTCCCTCTCTGTTAACATTGTGACTGGCTCTCCCTCTCTGTTAACATTGTGACTGGCTCTCCCTCTCTGTTAACATTGTGACTGGCTCTCCCTCTCTGTTAACATTGTGACTGGCTATCCCTCTCTGTTAACATTGTGACTGGCTCTCCCTCTCTGTTAACATTGTGACTGGCTCTCCCTCTCTGTTAACATTGTGACTGGCTCTCCCTCTCTGTTAACATTGTGACTGGCTCTCCCTCTCTGTTAACATTGTGACTGGCTATCCCTCTCTGTTAACATTGTGACTGGCTCTCCCTCTCTGTTAACATTATTGTGACTGGCTCTCCCTCTCTGTAAACATTATTGTGACTGGCTCTCCTTCTCTGTTAACATTATTTTGACTGGCTCTCCCTCTCTGTTAACATTATTGTGACTGGCTCTGCCTCTGTTAACATTATTGTGACTGGCTCTCCCTTTCTGTTAACATTATTGTGACTGGCTCTGCCTCTCTGTTGACATTATTGTGACTGGCTCTGCCTCTCTGTTAACATTATTTTGACTGGCTCTGCCTCTCTGTTGACATTATTGTGACTGGCTCTCCTTCTCTGTTAACATTATTGTGACTGGCTCTCCTTCTCTGTTAACAATATTTTGACTGGCTCTCCCTCTCTGTTAGCATTATTGTGACTGGCTCTGCCTCTGTTAACATTATTGTGACTGGCTCTCCCTTTCTGTTAACATTATTGTGACTGGCTCTGCCTCTCTGTTGACATTATTGTGACTGGCTCTGCCTCTCTGTTAACATTATTGTGACTGGCTCTGCCTCTCTGTTAACATTATTGTGACTGGCTCTCCTTCTCTGTTAACATTATTTTGACTGGCTCTGTCTCTCTGTTAACATTATTGTGACTGGCTCTCCTTCTCTGTTAACATTATTGTGACTGGCTCTGCTTCTCTGTTAACATTATTGTGACTGGCTCTCCCTCTCTGTTAACATTATTGTGACTGGCTCTGCCTCTGTTAACATTATTGTGACTGGCTCTCCCTTTCTGTTAACATTATTTTGACTGGCTCTGCCTCTCTGTTAACATTATTGTGACTGGCTCTGCTTCTCTGTTAACATTATTTTGACTGGCTTTTCCTCTCTGTTAACATTATTGTGACTGGCTCTCCTTCTCTGTTAACATTATTGTGACTGGCTCTCCCTTTCTGTTAACAATATTTTGACTGGCTCTCCCTCTCTGTTAACATTATTGTGACTGGCTCTGCCTCTGTTAACATTATTGTGACTGGCTCTCCCTTTCTGTTAACATTATTTTGACTGGCTCTGCCTCTCTGTTGACATTATTGTGACTGGCTCTGCCTCTGTTAACATTATTGTGACTGGCTCTGCCTCTCTGTTATTTATTTATTATTATTTATTAGTGAGTATTTCTACGCACATACCCTCCCAGAGGGAGGCTCATGGCTCATGGCGTTTACAATATGCCGTGTGAGAGGTGTTAACATTATTGTGACTGGCTCTGCTTCTCTGTTAACATTATTTTGACTGGCTCTTCCTCTCTGTTAACATTATTGTGACTGGCTCTTCTTCTCTTTTAACATTATTGTGACTGGCTCTCCCTTTCTGTTAACATTATTTTGACTGGCTCTCCCTCTCTGTTAACATTATTGTGACTGGCTCTGCCTCTGTTAACATTATTGTGACTGGCTCTCCCTCTCTGTTAACATTATTTTGACTGGCTCTGCCTCTCTGTTGACATTATTGTGACTGGCTCTGCCTCTGTTAACATTATTGTGACTGGCTCTGCATCTCTGTTGACATTATTGTGACTGGCTCTGCCTCTGTTAACATTATTGTGACTGGCTCTGCCTCTCTGTTAACATTATTGTGACTGGCTCTCCTTCTCTGTTAACATTATTGTGACTGGCTCTGCCTCTGTTAACATTATTGTGATTGGCTTTCCCTCTCTGTTAACATTATTGTGACTGGCTCTGCCTCTCTGTTAACATTATTGTGACTGGCTCTCCTTCTCTGTTAACATTATTGTGACTGGCTCTCCCTCTCTGTTAACATTATTGTGACTGGCTCTCCCTCTCTGTTAACATTATTGTGACTGGCTTTGCCTCTCCCTCATCGTCCTGCCAGCCTGAGTCTGCCGCCATCACAACTTCTTCAAAGGTTGCTTTCCATACATTTTATTCGTCGAAAAATTGCGCAAACCCACTTTGAATTCTGATTAGATTTTGGTAAACGGAAGTACTAAGCATAGGAAGTAACTCTTAGCATTTGTATGTTCGAAACAAACAGGAGTTTTGTACCTTAGACCACTATCTGTGTGAAAGGACTATATATGCGGCCCGGCAGGCTGCGATGCTTTGCTGGAACGACTGTATACGCGTCCTGTCACGGATGTGTCAAGACCTAAACAAATTTAGATACATTTTTCGAGGTGTTCAAAATGGAGATGAATAGACACAAAAATCTTATATGAAGACGTCAGCGAAAGGTTCCATTACTTATTCAATCTTGTTTTGGGATTCCAGGACGGTACCTGAAAACAAGAGAAGTGGCCATCAAGACGCTTAAACCGGATACAATGACTGTAGAAAAATTCCTTGACGAAGCCGCGATCATGAAGAGGTGTCAACACGACAAATTAGTCAAACTCTACGCTGTCTGCACCAAAGAGGAACCTATCTACATCGTCACAGAGCTCATGGCTCACGGCAGCCTTCTGGATTACCTGCGGGAGGGACAAGGCCGTCACCAGAAGATCCCAAGTCTCATTGACATGGCCGCACAGGTGAAAAAATGGCTTGCACAATGTCAGCCTGTATGCCCTTCATTGAGCGTGAAGAAATGGCTTGCACAATGCCAGCCTGTATGCCCTTCATTGAGCCTGAAGAAATGGCTTGCACAATGCCAGCCTGTATGCCCTTCATTGAGCGTGAAGAAATGGCTTGCACAATGCCAGCCTGTATGCCCTTCATTGAGCGTGAAGAAATGGCTTGCACAATGCCAGCCTGTATGCCCTTCATTGAGCCTGAAGAAATGGCTTGCACAATGCCAGCCTGTATGCCCTTAATTGAGCGTGAAGAAATGGCTTGCACAATGCCGGCCTGTATGCCCTTCATTGAGCGTGAAGAAATGGCTTGCACAATGCCGGCCTGTATGCCCTTCATTGAGCGTGAAGAAATGGCTTGCACAATGCCAGCCTGTATGCCCTTAATTGAGCCTCAAGTTAATTTCTCAAAGAATTTGTGAATTGTGAAGCGAGCTTTAGGAAGTGAACTTTGCCCAAATAATAGCAGTCTTATATCTTCACATTGGAAGCTGTTGATCACTTGAGTAATGCTGCATGAGGGCTTGCCATTAAGAGAAGAAAGGACATGGAATTTCTCAAGACTTTATGTAATTTCTATATTTAATTTCTGATCTTGAGTCTGAAGAGTCACCTCTCTGACTCCGATTTACACTATTCTTGTGTGTGTGTGTGTGTGTGTGTGTGTGTGTGTGTGTGTGTGTGTGTGTGTGTGTGTGTGTGTGTGTGTGTGTGTGTGTGTGTGTGTGTGTGTGTGTGTGTGTGTGTGTGTGTGCCTGTGTGTGTGTGAAACAGTAAATATATAACCAAAATGTCACTGTGAATGAATAGATTTATTCACTTATACATCAGGTGGCAATCAAAATTTGTTCCACTTAACCAAACGATTACTTTATCAGAAATGGCATGAATGGACCCCTCTATATTTTAATTTATTTTATGCACCAGGTTGCAAGCGGGATGTCATACTTGGAGCTGAACAACTACATCCACAGGGATCTAGCTGCCAGGAACATACTTGTGGGCGACAACAACATCGTCAAGGTCGCCGACTTTGGCCTGGCCAAGGTCATTGAAGACGGAGAGTACAATCCACACTCAGGTGAGAGAAACGAAGAGGTGCCTCTGTGTGTGTGTCTGCGTGTGTGTTTGTGTGTCTGTGTGTGTGTGTGTGTCTGCGTGTTTGCGTGTCTGTGTGTGTGTGTGTCTGGTTTTAGCTGCCTTGGTTTTTTTTGGACGGGTAGTATAGGTCCATGCTACAGCCATGGGAGTCCCATTTTGATTGTTTTTTGGCCAAACCAGTACGATTAAAACTGATAATAAAAGTTGCCTGTTTTTTTCAATGCTTGTTATTCTCTCAGGTGACAGAAGATTGGTTGAGCATAACTCTCACTTTTTGTTGCGCAGCTCGTATGCAGTTAGAGTGCTTACTTCCCTTTGTTTGTCAGATCCTAAACCTGTACCAATTTGAATTGCAGGGGCCAAGTTCCCCATCAAGTGGACGGCGCCGGAGGCTGCGCTGTACGGCAAGTTCACCATCAAGTCTGACGTGTGGTCCTACGGAATCCTGCTGCAAGAGATCATGACTAAGGGACAGATTCCCTACCCGGGTACGCACACTCTTTGTGTCTGGGCTTGTCCAAACCTGCAAACTAGTTTTCCTTGAGCAAGCTGTGATTGGCTTGAGTCGGTCCTCTGATGCCAGTCACCATGGCTGTGACTTGAGTCGGTCCTCTGATGCCTGTCACCATGGCTGTGGCTTGAGTCGGTCCTCTGATGCCAGTCACCATGGCTGTGGCTTGAGTCGGTCCTCTGATGCCAGTCACCATGGCTGTGGCTTGAGTCGGTCCTCTGATGCCTGTCACCATGGCTGTGGCTTGAGTCGGTCCTCTGATGCCTGTCACCATGGCTGTGGCTTGAGTCGGTCCTCTGATGCCTGTCACCATGGCTGTGGCTTGAGTCGGTCCTCTGATGCCAGTCACCATGGCTGTGGCTTGAGTCGGTCCTCTGATGCCAGTCACCATGGCTGTGGCTTGAGTCGGTCCTCTGATGCCTGTCACCATGGCTGTGGCTTGAGTCGGTCCTCTGATGCCAGTCACCATGGGTGTGGCTTGAGTCGGTCCTCTGATGCCTGTCACCATGGTTGTGGCTTGAGTCGGTCCTCTGATGCCAGTCACCATGGCTGTGGCTTGAGTCGGTCCTCTGATGCCAGTCACCATGGCTGTGGCTTGAGTCGGTCCTCTGATGCCAGACACCATGGCTGTGGCTTGAGTCGGTCCTCTGATGCCAGTCACCATGGCTGTGGCTTGAGTCGGTCCTCTGATGCCTGTCACCATGGCTGTAGCTTGAGTCGGTCCTCTGATGCCAGACACCATGGCTGTGGCTTGAGTCGGTCCTCTGATGCCTGTCACCATGGCTGTGGCTTGAGTCGGTCCTCTGATGCCTGACACCATGGCTGTGGCTTGAGTCGGTCCTCTGATGCCAGTCACCATGGCTGTGGCTTGAGTCGGTCCTCTGATGCCTGTCACCATGGCTGTGGCTTGAGTCGGTCCTCTGATGCCAGACACCATGGCTGTGGCTTGAGTCGGTCCTCTGATGCCAGTCACCATGGCTGTGGCTTGAGTCGGTCCTCTGATGCCTGTCACCATGGCTGTGGCTTGAGTCGGTCCTCTGATGCCAGACACCATGGCTGTGGCTTGAGTCGGTCCTCTGATGCCTGTCACCATGGCTGTGGCTTGAGTCGGTCCTCTGATGCCTGACACCATGGCTGTGGCTTGAGTCGGTCCTCTGATACCAGTCACCATGGCTGTGGCTTGAGTCGGTCCTCTGATACCAGTCACCATGGCTGTGGCTTGAGTCGGTCCTCTGATACCAGTCACCAGGCTGTGGCTTGAGTCGGTCCTCTGATGCCAGACACCATGGCTGTGGCTTGAGTCGGTCCTCTGATGCCAGACACCATGGCTGTGGCTTGAGTCGGTCCTCTGATGCCAGACACCATGACTGTGGCTTGAGTCGGTCCTCTGATGCCAGACACCATGGCTGTGGCTTGAGTCGGTCCTCTGCCAGTCACCATGGCTGTGGCTTGAGTCGGTCTTCTGATGCCTGACACCATGGCTGTGGCTTGAGTCGGTCCTCTGATGCCTGACACCATGGCTGTGGCTTGAGTCGGTCCTCTGATGCCTGACACCATGGCTGTGGCTTGAGTCGGTCCTCTGATGCCAGTCACCATGGCTGTGGCTTGAGTCGGTCCTCTGATGCCTGACACCATGGGTGTGGCTTGAGTCGGTCCTCTGATGCCTGACACCATGGCTGTGGCTTGAGTCGGTCCTCTGATGCCTGACACCATGGGTGTGGCTTGAGTCGGTCCTCTGATGCCTGACACCATGGCTGTGGCTTGAGTCGGTCCTCTGATGCCTGACACCATGGCTGTGGCTTGAGTCGGTCCTCTGATGCCAGTCACCATGGGTGTGGCTTGAGTCGGTCCTCTGATGCCTGTCACCATGGGTGTGGCTTGAGTCGGTCCTCTGATGCCTGTCACCATGGCTGTGGCTTGAGTCGGTCCTCTGATGCCTGTCACCATGGCTGTGGCTTGAGTCGGTCCTCTGATGCCTGTCACCATGGCTGTGGCTTGAGTCGGTCCTCTGATGCCAGTCACCATGGCTGTGGCTTTAGTCGGTCCTCTGATGCCTGTCACCATGGCTGTGGCTTGAGTCGGTCCTCTGATGCCTGTCACCATGGCTGTGGCTTGAGTCGGTCCTCTGATGCCTGTCACCATGGCTGTGGCTTGAGTCGGTCCTCTGATGCCTGTCACCATGGCTGTGGCTTGAGTCGGTCCTCTGATGCCAGTCACCATGGCTGTGGCTTGAGTCGGTCCTCTGATGCCTGTCACCATGGCTGTGGCTTGAGTCGGTCCTCTGATGCCTGTCACCATGGCTGTGGCTTGAGTCGGTCCTCTGATGCCTGTCACCATGGCTGTGGCTTGAGTCGGTCCTCTGATGCCTGTCACCATGGCTGTGGCTTGAGTCGGTCCTCTGATGCCTGTCACCATGGCTGTGGCTTGAGTCGGTCCTCTGATGCCTGTCACCATGGCTGTGGCTTGAGTCGGTCCTCTGATGCCTGTCACCATGGCTGTGGCTTGAGTCGGTCCTCTGATGCCTGTCACCATGGCTGTGTTACAGGGGAACCCCCTTTTAAGATCTCCAAAATTCGGAGAAAATCAGGTGTTAAATGGGAGGAGTCTTGAAATGGTGGTAAATTTAGTTATTTACAGAGGTTCTGAAGAGAAAATGTGAGAAAACAGGGTGGGGGGTCTTATGATGGGGGTTCCGCTGCACTTTGAGCTTTGTAATGACTTTACGTTCAGGTCTAGTGGAGACTTTTAGAGATCTTCATCACAAGGCCTTGATATGGCAAGGCTTGGTGGTCAGCTGTTTGAAATGATTCATACTGAGGATCAGATACATGTCTATAACACATGTTTCTTTGTGGTTCTGGTGATGACTTGTCAGTATTAGTTATCGTACCGGCACGGTTGGCTTAGTGGTAAGGCGTCCGCCCCGTGATCGGGAGGTTGTGGGTTCGAACCCCGGCCGGGTCATACCTAAGACTTTAAAAAATTGGCAATCTAGTGGCTGCTCCGCCTGGCGTCTGGCATTATGGGGTTAGTGCTAGGACTGGTTGGTCCGGTGTCAGAATAATGTGACTGGGTGAGACATGAAGCCTGTGCTGCGACTGCTGTCTTGTGTGTGGGCGTTAAGCAAACAAACAAACAAACAAAAATTAGTTATCGTTAGATTTGACCGTGATATCAACATTTATCAGTCTTGAGTGTCGAGAGAGCTGAAATCATATCAGATCAGGGCGGGAGGCGGGAGCCTAGATCTGATATGATTTCAGCCTTTCGAGACATTTAGACTGATAAATGTTGATATCACGGTCAAATCTAACGATAATGATTTTATCACATTCGATTTCGGAACAGTAGGAACCATTAACCCGTGTCCCAAGAAGTCGGACGAACGCAAGGGAGGCTACTGCCATGTTGGAAATGTTGGATTTGTCTTTTCTTGCTTTCGCACTGAACTTCGTTGCTCTTACTTTTATTTTTCAGTAACAGTTTCTTTTTCTCAAACAAAAATAACGCATTTAAAATGCAAACCGAACTAAGATATACGGTCCAAACAGATCACAAGCAAAGGCCAACAAGTTCAGTGGAGTTGGAAGGAACAACCAAGTACGAAAGTCCCAGTTACTTCATCAGTCCGGCGTAGACTTTTTGACTGTGCGATTTGGCAATTCTGATCGATGGCAGGAACTGAAGTGCGCCAGGCTGTATCAGTGAAGTTCTTTGGCTCATTTGCTGTGTCCAAGAAAGCTTCCAGGTATTTGTCGGCGTCGACGGACTGCATAATAATGTTGTCGAAGCTCAGTCCAACTGAGTGCAGACGACGCATCCAAAATGGCGTCCTCCGAAGGCTCTGTAACTGTGTAAAACCGAAAGATGCCTGGGTTTGATGTTGTATGGCTACGACTAAGAAGGGTGGAGAATGGTTCATGCAGGTGCGAACTGTTTAAATCGTCTGCTTATTTCCTGCCTGTTTGTGAGTGATGTGCGCTGAAACACTAAGAGATCTCACAGTTTTCTGAGTACTGGTACTTTCAAGGTCAGCCTTGTTTATGGCTCTCAGTCGGTAAGATTGTAACATTCTTTTCTACTGCTTCTCTGTTAAAGCTGGGTGGGAGAAGTTGTTTTTTTGTCATTGCACAGCTTAATCTTTCTGATGCAGTTACTTTCCTTTTATGAATTTGGGATTTTAAAAGAAGGGAGACATTTGTTTCCTTCAGGTGAGATTTTTTTCTTCAAAACTAAAATTCATAAACTATTTCCTGCACGATATCAAATTCACTAGGCACTTCCTGCGCGATATCAATTGATATACAGTTCCTAGTTGACCAATGACAACAGCTGCTTTTGTCATGTGATCAATAAAAATGCGATAATAGGGTTTTAAGCTACTTTGTTTCAGAACAATTTGATGCCTTTTGATGGCCTTTCATGAACTGGAGTTTTCCCTCTGCTGTCAGGTTTAACCAACCGCCAAGCAATACAAAGAGTTACTGATGGATATCGCATGCCAAAGTCTCGGGAGACTCCTGATGCCGTCTATAAGAAGATGCAGGAATGCTGGGGGAAAAATCCAAAACAGAGACCAGCCTTTCGCTCATTGTTTAAGTTCTTTGATGAGTACTGAGGTCATACACTTCCACATTTGGAGCTGTTGGGTAGTAGATGTGGCTGCCATTTTTTGTTTGTGCAGCTTTTTAATTTTTTAACGTAACCCTTTCACTGCTTCACTTGTTGATATGTATACACAGACTCCAATTAACAGCATGAATTTTGAAGGATACACACGTTTGGAAATGAATTTTGTAATACCGCATTGTTTTAATGTTATAATGTTTCAAAGAAAGGAAACTTGGCATCTTTGAAAGCTATGTGTTGACTCTCACCAAAGCACTCCTATAGTCCCACCCCTACTTTTGAGTGATTTGTTCACTGAAATAGCTACAGTTGTGTTGTGACGTAACTATATGCACTAGAAAACGTTGCAGCAAGAAAATGTTGGTACTTGGTTTAAAAGGATACTATTCGTATACTTGAATCGATGAAGTTGCTCTAGTATGTCTATGAGTGTTTTTTTTAGGTGTACCATTTAAGTGGTACTGGGAAGTGTATGTTACGTTGGCTGTGAAAGGGTTAATCAATTGATCAGTTCTATGAAATGTCTCTTCCACTTCTGGATTCAATCAATCAATCAATATGAAGCTTATATCGCGCGTATTCCGTGGGTACAGTTCTAAGCGCAGGGATTTATTTTTTTTATTTTTTTTATTTTAATTTTATGCAATTTATATTGCGCACATATTCAAGGCGCAGGGATTTATTTATGCCGTGTGAGATGGAATTGTTTTACACAATACATCATGCATTCACATCGGCCAGCAGATCGCAGCCATTTCGGCGCATATCCTACTTTTCACGGCCTATTATTCCAAGTCACACGGGTATTTTGGTGGACATTTTTATCTATGCCTATACAATTTTGCCAGGAAAGACCCTTTTGTCAATCGTGGGATCTTTAACGTGCACACCCCAATGTAGTGTACACGAAGGGACCTCGGTTTTTCGTCTCATCCGAAAGACTAGCACTTGAACCCACCACCTAGGTTAGGAAAGGGGGGAGAAAATTGCTAACGCCCTGACCCAGGGTCGAACTCGCAACCTCTCGCTTCCGAGCGCAAGTGCGTTACCACTCGGCCACCCAATGTGGATGATTTTTCTTTGCCCAGAATAGTGGGAATAGATCCCTGTTTCTCATCCCAAAGGCTTGCACCTACAGTTATTTCAAATTGTTTCTGTTAGGCATATATAGACAAACAAGATTTCACGTGGTATTTGTTGCAAAAGCATTGGTGGCAGATTAGTATTAGTTATAGTAAAAATGTGGGGTGCATCACAGTACAGCTTAATCGTCTGCTTTCTTTCAGCAATCAGAAATTGTGGATGATAGCAGTAGCGTAGAGACTGGAATGGTGACTCAAAAGCTTTGTGGGTTTATATAGCATCCCTGTGTTCATTTGTTTATGTTACAACTTTTGTTGTTGTTGTCTTTTTTCACCTTGCCTGAGATTCGTTCCAGTTGTTGAATTCATGCCGTGGCTGTCTTGTTTGGTGTTGTCTTGATGACATTGAAATGACTAATCTTTGTTGCACAGTTTGTGTTGAAGTTAACTAAAGGCCTTGCAATGTTAATTCCTGTATTTCTGAACTCAGCCAAGTTTAAATGCTTATTTTTTTCTGTTTCTTACAATGTTTTATGTTCCTTTAAAAATACATATTTAAGTCTTCTAGTCTTGTTGAGGTCAGAGGATAACATTTCCAAAAAAGGAGATATTTTAGTTTATTTATTTAAAAAAAAAATTGGGGCAGAGGTTCTTTATTCTTCTGGAATTCTTAAAGATAATTTGTTTTACCAATAATCCAAGTTTTTTTTAAAAGAATTTTCCTGGTGCAAAAGCAATAAACAAAGTGATAGAATAGAACCTATATGTGACAATGCCAAACAAAGACCATTAGTTCACAGACCTTTCAGTCAGTAATCAGCTAGACCTTCTCGACAAATGCCGTATTTGACGGATTACAAGACGCACCGTTTTATAAGCCGCACCCCCGACTTAAAAAAAAATAAATTGGGACGAACCACGTATAGGCCGCGTCACTATATTAGCCGCCGTCGAAAAAAATATAATCAGATCGTGTCAATCAATCAAAACAACCAGGCAAACGAAAGTACGGTATTTGGCGAAATCGGCTCCGAGAATAAACAAGTGAAACAAAGAAGAAAAGTGAAAAAGTTTGAAGAAAAATATCACACACACACGATTTGTAACCAACACACACATGTAGTCCCGTCCGGAATAAGCTTTTTTGGGATGATTTACGACTTTTGCGCACATTTTGAGCAGACAAAAACACAACATGGCGGCTCTCGCTCCTCCAACTATCGCGAGACACAAAAAAACGAAATCTCGCGCGTGCGAAATCCTGATACATCCGGTGTTTCTCTGTACGCTATCTTGTCACGACGACTTGTTGACAAACGAAGATTCGTGAAAGAAAGAGAAAAGCGCCGAGTCTTGAGTAGAGAGCTAATAAAGTACCGGTAATCGCTAATCGAGCGAAATGAAAATTCGTGGCGACTTCAATTAGGTGAATGCTATTCAAGTTTAGGTAACGTTTTAGCCGCATCTTTTTATAAGCCGCAATGCGATTTTTTTTGAAAAAAAGTCGCGACTTGTAGTCCGTCAAATACGGTACATGGATTGATTTTTTTCTTCTGCTTGAAACTTTCTTCTTTGCTGCACTGTCTTTGCCCACGTTGTTATGGCTGAGCACTGACCTTAATTTTTGCTTGTTATTTTCAGGTATGAACAACCGTGAGGTGCTGGAGCAGGTGGATCGTGGGTACCGCATGCAGAAAGCTGCGCAGACGCCGGATGCTGTGTATGAGAAAATGATTGAATGTTGGGACAAGGATTCAGAGAAGAGACCCACCTTCGAGTTCCTCTTCACCTTTTTCGACGACTACTTTATTTCCACCGAACCAAACTACAGAGAATCTGATTAATTATTGATATATTTTTACCGTAGCTGTGTAGAAGCAAAACGCTATTGGACTGGTCCGGTTGTCAATCATTGGACTGGTGAAATTGGGTTTGTTTAGGCTTATGTATTGGAAAAGCTAGCCTGTCAAACATTTGTGTGATCAAACTGATTGGTTATGCTCAGCGTTAGACAAGCTGGACGGTCATTTATTGGTCTGACCAAATCATATTGTTTATACTCATCATTGGACAAGCTAGCCTGTCAATCATTTGTCTGATCAACCTGATTAGTTATGCTCAGCGTTAGACAAGCTGGGCGGTCATCGGTCTGATCAAATCATATGGTTACGCTCATCATTGGTTAAACTAGACTGTCAGTCGTTTGTCAGATCAAATCAGTTGGTTGGGATCAGCTATTGATTAAGCTAGACGGTTAACCAAATGAGTTGGTTCGGCTTAATAGCAATGCATTCTGAATCAACCTGCGTTTAAAGGAATACACTTTGACACTATGTGCAAGTTTGAACTGATCTTCCACAAGCTCTCGCTACATTGTGTGATTTTTTTAATGATTTCAATATATATAATTTTGTGATTTAATGATTTCATTTTGTAGAAGCTTTGTGTGATTTTTGAATGAATTCATGTTATAGAAGCTTGTCTTATTTTGATAGAGAGGTTTGTACGGAAAGTCGTGGACTTTGATGCAAAGGAGAAATAACTGTTTGAAGCTGGGTTTTTTTTGCTGATGAGAGCAGTTTGCTGTTCCTTGACTCTGACGAGTGTTCAAAGTACTCTGTGTCTATTAAGAATAGTTCCCTTACAATTGTTTCTTAATATCAATAATTTTTGTGTACCACAGAACAAGAATGAAGGATTCAGTTAAAAAAAGGAGTTTGCTTGTGATAGGAAATGAAATTTGTGCTTCTTTGTTGTATAATAGATTTTATGGATTTGTAAAACGCAAATGTGAATAAAACGCTGTGGAAACCAAATGAATGGAGGCAATCATGCCCACAATCATGGTACCTGTGATTTGGTTTAGGCTGGTTTGCCAATTCTATGATCAGGATTTGCTTGCCATTAAACTTACGCTTGATAGCTTGGGATTTTGTTTCTCCAGAGAAGCAGAACGAGACAACTAGAGTAGATTTCTTTTAAATATGAATACAGTACTAATTCAAACTTTTTGTAGTTTTCATATCCTTCTTAACTCTCCCTTAAGTTTGACATTTTTGTGTTGTTTATAAATTGGTTATTCTAAATGTATGATGAAGAGGTCATTGTACCAGGTCAAATGTGTTCGCATAAATTTGAAAAAAACCCAACAAAAGTTGAGATCAACTGCTGTCTATAGATTGTTAAGAATTACATCTTTGTTGAATGATATTTCACTGTAGCATTAGTTTCAATGTTGATTTTGGTGCAGACTCTAGGACTTGTTTTTGGTACAGACTCTAGTTTGTATTGTACCCTGGACTTGTTTTTGGTACAGACTCTAGTTTGTATTGTACCCTGGACTTGTTTTTGGTACAGACTCTAGTTTGTATTGTACCCTGGACTTGATTTTGGTGCAGACTCTAGTTTGTATTGTACCCTGGACTTGTTTATTTTGTTCTTCTTCCAAACGAACACAGAGCGAAAGTCAAGGCTGTGCGATATAACAGAAAGTGCTCTTACATTCTGATGACGAACATTTCAAACTTACTCCTGTGGGTTCATGTCAATGACGTTTGCATGAACAAATTCTGTTTGTATTTAACCATCTTTAAGCTTCCATGATTGTCTTGCCAAATACTTGTTGACGAATGTTTCATGATTTTTTAACATGTTGAATACTTGTTCCAATGTGCTAACTAATTTTGTCGCAATACATTCCGTACACACTTCATGCAGTCTACAATGCTCACCTGTAATCAAATGTGTACTTAACCTGTGATTCTCGTTGCATGGATCGAACATACGCACCAAGTATTAGTCACTAGACACATTCCAGAAACCATTTTATATTAAGCTGTACATAATTGTTAATTTGTATGGTTTTGTATTGTATACAAGGTGCTTCTAATAAGCTTAGAAGAAACCAACGCAGATTATTTGTCTGTGTCTTCATTAGTGCATATATTGCTTGAAACGGAGAAACTTTCAGATGGTGTGAATTGATGTTGAAACTGATCTGATCGAAAAGTTAATGTTTTGATTTATAATTTGTGGGACCTTTAAAAACGCTGATGAGATTTGTGACAAGTTCTAATGAAAGAGGCTCGCAGCTGAACATTTTTACATTTGAGTTTTGCAATAAGTACTAAGTGGATGAACAGTAATTATTTGAAGAAAAAAACCCACATTGTTCAGTTCATTTACTTAAAACGGAGTTTAAATTAAACAGTTTAAATATCGGCTGAGCTAATATGATACAGTGGTACTCCCCATGTAAGACCTCCCAAAATCTGACAAATTTAGGTCTTAAAAGGGGGGGGTCTTACAAGGGGGGTCAGGTCAGGTCAGAAAAAGACAGTGAGAGAGAAAAAGTCAGTGACAGAGAGAAAGAGAGAAATACCTTCAGGGTCCGTCGAAGTTGTGGCATAATTACAGTTGTGGTTTGGTGAATTAATTTGATAATCTAATTCAATAAAAAGCAAGAGGTATGTATTTTTTCTATATTTTTTTACTTTAATTGTATCCTCTACATGTATTTAAAAATGTTGTGGCGCTTCATCCACTTGTGAAGCCATCCGTTTGAAGCGGTAAAATCGTCATGTCCAAGAATCACTGACTCCATCACGGCTTTTTCTTGGATGAGTCTTCCTGTGATGGGTATGTTGCGTCGACGTGCATCACAAAACCAACTCCAAACGCGTTCGTTGAGGTCACCATAAATACATTTCCTTGCCTTGGAGTATTTGCGGTCACAATTTTCGCCGGTCTCCCATCGATTGACCACGTTTTCTTGGTCGCTGACGATCGATTGAATCTGAGTTTTTCCTACCTCAAACGACCGCGCGATCGAAATTGCCGTTTCGCCCTTACGGCTCCGTTTCACCACTTCCATCCTCTGTTCCAGAGTCAAAATTTTCCTCTTCTTTCCGCGCGATTGAGCGTTTGAAGTTGAAGGAGAGTTCGAAGCCATGGTCGAAGAAGAAGATCGTTGATGCTCGCGCGTGTGTTTGTTGATTTTTCGAAAGGAAGTGGACAAAGAAAAGGGCATGTTGGGATCGTAAAATTGTGAACGCCGGACATGCGCAATCGAGACCTAAACGCGTCGTCTGTTATATTTCCGGCCGAGTGATTTTTGCGATCTTTTTTCAGAGATTCAAGCAAAACGTTACGATTTTTTGTTAGGTTTTGATTTGAAAATGTCGTTACAAGGTCGCAAATTGTAACAACTAGTCGGTCGCAAATCGGGTTCTGTAGGGAGTCGGCCATGGGGGGTGATTTATATAGCAAAACTAATCCGTCAGCAAGATTGAGGTCTGAGAAGGGAGAGGGTCTCTGATGGGGGGGTCGTTCGTCGGGAGTAGCACTGTACATGTATTATGAAACCATGAAATTACCTGGATTTGTGCTGACTGTCACTGTGTATATTGAGCACAGGTTGGACTTCATGTACAGACTATCTTTTTCATGGAAGATGTGTCCTAATAATGAGAGAATTAAGAGATATAGCAGCAATTTTTTTTTTACATATTATGGCTTAGATTTACAGCATACAAAATCTTAGCTACCTCATATTTAGACGAGCAATGTAAAATTTGGAAGAACACCTTTCACTGAATTGACAATAAAAACCCGCAGGTTAGGGGGAAGAATTTACCCGATGCTCCCCAGCATGTCGTAAGAGGCGACTAATGGATTCTGTTTCTCCTTTTACCCTTGTTAAGTGTTTCTTGTATAGAATATAGTCAATGTTTGTAAAGATTTTAGTCAAGCAGTATGTAAGAAATGTTAAGTCCTTTGTACTGGAAACTTGCATTCTCCCAGTAAGGTAATATATTGTACAACGTTGCAAGCCCCTGGAGCAATTTTTTGATTAGTGCTTTTGTGAACAAGAAACGATTAACAAGTGGCTCTATCCCATCTCCCCCCCCTTTGCCCGTCGCGATATAACCTTCGTGGTTGAAAACGACGTTAAACACCAAATAAAGAAAGAAAGAAAGAATTGACAAAAATTTCCCTTTTCAAAAGAAATTTGCAGTCATGTAGCAATGTTAGGTTTAACTTACCCCGTTTTCTCCGAAAAGAGTAGTGTGTTTTAAATTTCTAGAAGCTAGTATTTATTTATGTATTTTGTTTGCATGATTTGTTTTCTTATAATTTGTTCATAGCAAAGATTGTTTGGATTAGTGTTTACAAATAGCAATTGTTGTAATATGTCAATTACTTTCAGGTATACTAACTAGTTTCCATGCGAGAATTTTGCATAGATTTGTTTTGCACCATAACATTATGTGAGCATAGCTGTTTTTGCTTTTTCATTTCATTTGGAGAAATAGAAAAACTTTCAATAAAGCAACCGCAATTTTGTACTGAACGAATTTCAGAATTGTTTTATGGGAGTGACAAGAAATGAAAGGTTGAACATAAAGTCATCATGTTTTCCTGTTTGGTCTACCACATAATTCACTGTTGGTTTGTCATGTTTCAGCAGAGATAACATGCATCTACTATTGTTGCTATTTTGCGTATAATTTTGAAATATTAACCACTTTTCTTATCGGAAATAGAAGTAATTGCTCATATAGTGGTAGCAAACAATAATTATTTCATAGTGTGGTCAAGTTTTTCTCTCAATTATTCTTGTTGTAAATATAGATTGAAATGCTTTTTTCTTTGGAACACTAATTAACATGTTTCTGTTTTGTTGCTTTGCACAACAAGCACGAAAAGGCGGGTTGGGGTGGGACGAGTTTGAGACACACGTGATATAGTTGGTGTCTTTCATACAAATCACCAACAGTCCTTGAAATCTTTGTCAAAATGACTTGTATCTTTAACATTTTAATATTTTCACTTTTTTTTTCTCTCACATTATAATTATGTGATTGCATTTTTGTGCCTTTTTGTGATCAGTTTTATCTTAAAAATCAAAATACGAAGCTCATTACATTTCAAGGTTGAACATGTTTAGATGAAACTGAAAAGGCTTATATTTTGTGGTATGCACACAGTGAACCTTACCAGAATTACTATTGTCTTCTCTTTGTTAAAATATTTTTTGCACATTGTACATTTACATACATTTTGTACAAAAAAAATGCCAGCACTCTCATGCTCAATAAATTAGATGTCAAAACTGTTTTGAGTGTGTGTTCCTGTGTGAGGATGTGTGTTGGTTTAAGTGTTTGTGTGTGTATTTGTGTGTGTATGTTCCTGTGTGTGTTGGTTTGAGTGTGTATGTGTGTGTGTGTGTGTCTGAGATAGATTATCTAGAGCCCCCAAGTGCAGCCTGAGCTGTGGCCGGCAGCCACCACATTACTGGACCTATTCTTTGTTGGGAACACTGTTATTTGTTCGTTTTGTTAACATAGAGGGGGAATCGAGACGAGGGTCGTGGTGTATGTGTGTGTGTGTCTGGGCGTATGTGTGTGAAGAGCGATTCAGACCAAACTACTGAACCGATCTTTATGAAATTTGACATGAGAGTTCCTGGAAATGATATCCCTGGACATGTTTTTCTTTTTTTCGATAAATACTTTTGATGACGTCATATCCGTTTATTTGTAAAAGTTGAGGCGGCACTGTCACACCCTCATTTTTCAATCAAATTGATTGAAATTTTTGTAAAGCAATCTTCGACGAAGGCCGGACTTCCGCATTGCATTTCAGCTTGGTGGCTTAAAACATCTGAAAATTGTAATGCATTTTTTTTTTATATGAAACGATCCAAATTTACGTTCATCTAATTCTACATCATTTCCTGATTCAAAAAACATATAAATATGTTATGTTTGGATTAAAAACAAGCTCTGAAAATTAAAAATATCAAAATTATGATCAAAATTAAATTTCCGAAATCGATTTAAAAACAATTTCATCTTATTCCTTGTTGGTTCCTGATTCCAAAAACATATAGATATGATATGTTTGGATTAAAAACACGCTCAAAAAGTTAAAACGAAGAGAGGTACAGAAAAGCGTGCTATGCAGCACAGCGAAACCACTACCGCGCTGAACAGGCTCGTCAGTTACACTCCGTTATGCACAAGCGGCGGACTACGGTCATTGTGAACAAGAAGGGCAAAGCCCATACGACTCACATGCTTTACACATTTTTCCTACCAAAATACATGTGACCTTGACCCAAGGTCAAGGTCATCCAAGGTCATGCAACACAAAGCTGTTAATTCAAGACATAGGAAGTACAATGGTGCTTATTGGCTCTTTCTACCATGAGATATGGTCACTTTTAGTGGTTCACTACCTTATTTTGGTCACATTTCATAAGGGTCAAAGTGACCTTGACCTTGATCATATGTGACCGAATGTGTCTCATGATGAAAGCATAACATGTGCCCCACATAATTTTTAAGTTTGAAACAGTTATCTTCCATAGTTCAGGGTCAAGGTCACTTCAAAATATGTATACAATCCAACTTTGAAGAGCTCCTGTGACCTTGACCTTGAAGCAAGGTAAACCAAACTGGTATCAAAACATGGGGCTTACTTTGCCCTATATATCATATATAGGTGAGGTATTGAATCTCAAAAACTTCAGAGAAAATGGGAAAAATATGAAAAATAGCTGTTTTTTAGGCAACATTTATGGCCCCTGCGACCTTGACCTTGAAGCAAGGTCAAGATGCTATGTATGTTTTTTGGGGCCTTGTCATCATACACCATCTTGCCAAATTTGGTACTGATAGACTGAATAGTGTCCAAGAAATATCCAACGTTAAAGTTTTCCGGACGGACGGACGTCCGGACGGACGGACGGACGACTCGGGTGAGTACATAGACTCACTTTTGCTTCGCATGTGAGTCAAAAAATGCAGTGCGTTCAGTTTCATTCTGTGAGTTCGACAGCTTGACTAAATGTAGTAATTTCGCCTTACACGACTTGTTTTTTACTCTACTCGGGTTTCGTTTCTCAGAGCTACAAATCCAATAGAGCGATGTTTGATACTTATTGGGTGTATCAGAGCTACAAATCCAATAGAGCGATGTTTGATACTTATTGGGTGTATCAGAGCTACAAATCCAATAGAGCGATGTTTGATACTTATTGGGTGTATCAGAGCTACAAATCCAATAGAGCGATGTTTGATACTTATTGGGTGTATCAGAGCTACAAATCCAATAGAGCGATGTTTGATATTTATTGGGTGTATCAGAGCTACAAATCCAATAGAGCAATGTTTGATACTTATTGGGTGTATCAGAGCTACAAATCCAATAGAGCGATGTTTGATACTTATTGGGTGTATCAGAGCTACAAATCCAATAGAGCGATGTTTGATACTTATTGGGTGTATCAGAGCTACAATTAACTTTTTCTTCAGAATAGTCTGTGACAGTTTTTCTGGAGAAAAACGAACGACCTTGTAAAGTAGCGTTTGTATTCGTCGCCCCCTGGGATAGTAAAATAGTTTGTTCTGCCATTGTTTAATTTGAAACTTTGAACTTCCGGCGGAAAGGAAGTCAGACAGACAAAATACATTCGTGTCACGCACAACTATTGGTAATTCTGGATGAGTCCATCTCTCGACAGAGGGGGACTCGCGTGCTCCAACATTATAATGAGCCAGTACAAAATGCTGCAAAAAAAGTGTAAACAGGTTTTCTGCAGTAAAACAACAGCATCGTTTTACTGCAGCATTCTTGATTTCAATTTTACTGCAGTAAAATGTTTTGCTCCAGAAAAACCCGTTGCTTCGGCGAAAGATGATATTATGCAGAAATGCTGCAGAAAAGACAGTTTTTCTCCAGCATTTCTGTTTTTCTGCAGAATAACTGAATAAAGTCATAATCCGCTAAGGACACAGAAGATATTACACAGCCCGTCAATATTGTGTAATATCATGTAACTCTGAAATCAGCTGAACTTCTTGGTATTGGTTACCATGGAATCAACGGAAGTTGTTGATATCGCTTTATATCATGTTTCACTGAAATCAACTGAACCCTGAAATCAACTGTTTTCCTGTCAACCATCCTGTTCGGCTAACCGGGTTTGTACTATTGAGGTCTCCCTTTTGCGTACTTCGGAGCGGTGTCACGTGATACGCAGAAATGGGTTGGAGGGCAAGAAGCGGAACGGCTAGTAGCGTCAGTGCCCCGCTCGATGATTCGGGAGTGTTTTAATTGAATAATGTCAAAATCAGGAACAACAAGAAGAGCAAAGCCCATACGACTCACATGCTTGACCTTGACATGACCTAAACCTAGCAATGACATCATACACTAAGAACTGCTTTACACATTTTTCCTACCAAAATACATGTGACCTTGACCCAAGATCAAGGTCATCCAAGGTCATGCAACACAAAGCTGTTAATTCAAGACATAGGAAGTACAATGGTGCTTATTGGCTCTTTCTACCATGAGATATGGTCACTTTTAGTGGTTCACTACCTTATTTTGGTCACATTTCATAAGGGTCAAAGTGACCTTGACCTTGATCATATGTGACCAAATGTGTCTCATGATGAAAGCATAACATGTGCCCCACATAATTTTTAAGTTTGAAACAGTTATCTTCCATAGTTCAGGGTCAAGGTCACTTCAAAATATGTATACAATCCAACTTTGAAGAGCTCCTGTGACCTTGACCTTGAAGCAAGGTAAACCAAACTGGTATCAAAAGATGGGGCTTACTTTGCCCTATATATCATATATAGGTGAGGTATTCAATCTCAAAAACTTCAGAGAAAATGAGAAAAATAGCTGTTTTTTAGGCAACATTTATGGCCCCTGCGACCTTGACCTTGAAGCAAGGTCAAGATGCTATGTATGTTTTTTGGGGCCTTGTCATCATACACCATCTTGCCAAATTTGGTACTGATAGACTGAATAGTGTCCAAGAAATATCCAACGTTAAAGTTTTCCGGACGGACGGACGGACGACTCGGGTGAGTACATAGACTCACTTTTGCTTCGCATGTGAGTCAAAAACGGGCGACCAGCCAAAAGAGAAGTACATTACATCATTGAGTGACGTTGCTAAAGTGCGATACTTGGAGAAATTGACCGAAGCTCTTTAGTTTCAGATTACATATAATTTCTGCTTCAGTGTGTGTGCATGAGTTTTCATTTTGTTATTATTCAAGAACTTGTAGTTCTATTTCTAACTTTGTATGTTTATGTGTGAAGCTCTTTAGTTTCAGATTACCTATTATTTCTGCTTCAGTGTGTGGGAGTTTTCATTTCATTGTTATTCGAGAAATGGTATTTCTAACTTTGTATGTTTATGTTTGGAGAAGCGATTCTTTTTTCCTTTTTGGGATCAAGTCTGTAGTGGAATGCATGAATGGAGACTATTATAGTTAGCAACTAAACGTAGGTTCGAACTACGCAGTTCGTAACTAAAGATTTAGTCAGTTTGCAATGCATGAGAGCGAACTTGGTCGAGACTACTTAGTTACCAGCTAAAAGAGTAGGTCATAACTTTCAGGTGACGTCATAGGGAAATCCCCGTCATTGCGCAGGCGCGGTGAACTCTTCACCTTCGAAAGTGGTAAACAAACCAGCATGGGATTGGGAGCATGGTAACAGTGCGAACTTGAGTGGTTGATCGATGCAATATTGTTTTGGCGAGCAAACAAGACAAACATAGGCAGAACGCAAATGTTTCTCTCAGTTCTTCCGCACATTACGAGAGCTAAAACTGCCCGACCGGGGAGATGTACGCAGCATATAGGCTGAGTCAGTGTCGTCGAAGATTTGAGTGATGGCTCAGTCGGTATGTACTGGGAAAAAGTCCGTGTCCCTCATACTGATTGTGCATTTTAAAGCAAAGCTGGAACTTTGTAACAGACAATGATGTATGGATGTATTTAAGTTTGTGTTTCAATTTATGGGAGCGAAACTGACATTTCTGAACTGAAAAAAGTCGTGTTTTGTGGAGTTTTTAGTTGTCAGTAGAGACCGAGTAATCGTTGAAGAGAAATAATTGCATGGTTCACCGATGGAGAGTTAAACGACCATAAAACCGCACCACAGGTATGTCACGAAGCTGTCTAAGTTCTACACTATACAACAAAAGAAAATTGAATGAGGGAATCAAGAAAATAGATCAACTCTCTCTCTCTTTCTTTCTCTCAGTCTCTATCTCTCTCTCTCTCACACACACACAGGCATACGCACACACTAACACACACACACACACACACACACACACACACACACACACACACACACACACACTCACTCACTCTCTCTCTCTCTAAACCGCTAAGAGGGAGGGACAAAGTTGAGAACAAGAGTGCCAGATAAAGGAAGGAATGTAATTTGGAGCGATCATTAAACAAATTAAGAAACAAGCAAGTTAGCAAGCAAATCCTTGAAAATGTGTGATGTCATACAAAAGGAGCCAACAATGTTTTGGCCTGGTGTTCTACTTACAAAATAAACTAGTAAAATAATTGTGAGATGTAAAGAGAAAAGATTAACTAGAAACACTACCGAATTACAAGACATCATCAGTGATTTGAATCATGCACTTATGATTTTCTTCCTTTTTTCCAGATCGGGTAGAATACTTTATGTCAGTGACATATTTAAATGATTGCAATTTTGTGCTGGTCTTTAACATGAATAATTAGATACAATGAATACATTATTCAATGAGTAGGAAGCGACAATATTTTAATGTGTATGATCTTGTTTGATGAATGCCGCAAACACTCTGAGAAGTTCTTCTAAGCAAGCAAAGAAACAGAGGTAATGATGTTGGATACTGAGATGACTATATTTTGTAACTTAGACACTCTGTCTATAAGGAAGCTAGCTGTTTCTTGAACATCATTTGAAAATTAATCTGCGCCAGTTTAAATGCATTGCTTCGGTATGGTAGAGCTGATCATCAAAATGCATCTCATGTGTGAAATTTTAGCTTTGATGTTGCACTGACTTCAGAAGACTAACCTGTTTCGTGAGTAAAAACTGCAAACATTTCAAGCTGACAAGAACAGAACGATGTTAAAATATAAGATATGATAAGGGAAATGTGAAGGCTAAATTAAACAAAGAATGAAATTGTAACCCACTCTGTCCAAGTGGCGCGTTTTGCTGCATTGATCATCTTTTATTCTTTCATGTGTTCTTTTGAGTTTCCGACAACATTTGTTGTGTCATTGTGTATGAACGTTTTAATTTAAATGATGATAAACAATGATTGCATATTTTGTGTAAACGATTTCGCTCAACGTCTCAGATGTGGCATGCAGGCTTCACGTGGAATAAAACCATCCCTCCACTTTAACATATACCAGCTGTCAAAAACACGTGTGTTTACTTTGAAGTGTTGGAATGTTTGATCAATTAATTTGTTTAACTTCTACTGGCATCAATCCGCAAAATGTATTCATTCAAACATTCCAACTTTGCACATGACCCAGTCAGAATGTAAATGTTTGGTATGTATCAAAGTGTATAGATGGCCTAACCTCATGTAAGAGCCCATGCAGATATAAAATAGTAAGCCAAACTTGGCGTTTGCAAGAAGAACGGTGCCTTGAAACTGACAGCAGCAAGAACAATTTAATTATCCACAATCACAGTGTCACTCAGCTTTTCACCCCATCCAAACCACCAGCCATCCTCTCACTAAAAACCAAAACAAACTCCCCAAAACACACACACACACACACACACACACACACATTAAAGCACAGAGAATCATGAGATTTGTTTGTTTGTTTATTCATCCTGTAGAATGTTTCTTTAGCCACTGAGCCAACTATAATACTCGTCATAAAAAGTAGGCAGATCCGTTTGAGGGCAAATCTTTATGATGAGGCCGTTTATTAAAAAAACCAAATACAGGTTGACCCAAAAACAATGCAACCCACAACAAGTTAATAACCTACATTTGTGGACATAAACTTCAGCCTATGCATGACCCTTCTACAAAGTGACAATTTTGAAGATCAAATAGGCTGACTTTTGTGCAATTTTAAATTAAGTTCCCAATTTTGGGGATCGACTCAACGGTACGGGTTTTAAAATTGAGCGGTAGCCAAACTTGCCCGATCTAAGCGCTCAAGATTGTAACATTCGGGGCAATTCAAATCACAAAAGTATACCTTAATCAACATTCAGATCTGGGAATCCCTGTTTTGGACTTGGAGTATTCTCAAACAAACTTGGTGTATTTTTTTTTAAATGAGCGTACTCCACATTTAAACATGCTTCACACGCGTCTGTCTATGAGTATAGGGTTTAAATTAAGTAAGTATTGATACCGTTCATGGTCAAACTTCGTTTTAGTGAATCGACCGCCGAATTTGGAATTTATTTTTTGAAATAGAGCACAAAAGTCAGACCATTTGACCGGTTACATTTGATCTACAAAATGTCCACTTTGTGGAAGGGTCATGCACTGGCTGCGGTTTTATGTACCTTAAAAATAAAGTGATTCGGTCAACAGATGTAGAAGTTATTGGCATTGTTTTAGTGTTACATTTTTTTGGTTTATCCTGTATATGACTAAAAAAAGCCATTCATTCCCCAAACCTATTCAGAAAGCAGATTGGGTTTATATGACATAGTGTTTATACAGTGGAAAATACAACACAGACACCCTGCAAAATCAAATTCGCAAAATCAATGTTCCCGCGTTAAAATTGACAAAAAATCAGAACTGCCAAAACAAAACATCTTCTGCACGTCAATAGAAAAAACAATCAAATCTGCATCCAAATCAGTCAGTTTTGTTCACATATCTGGTCTAACACTGACATTAAGGCATGTTGATTTGTGTAGGTGTCATTCCTCTGAGAAGCTGTAAAAGGCAGTTTTAGTGGGTAATGAGACAAAAACCGGTACGTTTTCGTAACTCCTCAACGCATTGCCTTCAACGTTGCGGTGATTTGTGCTAACAGTAGTAACACATGTGGGAAAGTTCATACGGATTTTAAAGTCATTTGAGACATTAGTCTGCTGTTAATTGACATGCCAGAAAGAGTTCTTAAATTGATGGTAGGTCTTCGCTGACTCATTGAAAAACAATTAATTTGTTGTTATCTTCAAGAACAATAACAGATGCGCCACACAATTAAATTTCATGTACATATTTTATCAGACATTGGCGGTATGAGGATTTCAACGCGAACATTAATATTTTGCCTCATTCAGAGCGCTGAGCGCAAATGTAGGCCTACGCCTAGAAAAGCTCACGGCTGACACGCTTAACTGATCATGGCTCTTTCATTTTCCAAGAATGTGTGTGTGCGTACAAGTGCGATGTGAACAGTCATAGTTGAAAATGTATGAAATTAAAGGTAAATTGAAGCTTTCATTTTTCTTAATGCATGCTAATTACATTTAGTCAAGTTTTGACTAAATGTTTTAACGTAGAGGGGGGAATCGAGACGAGGGTCGTGGTGTATGTGCGTGCGTGCGTGCGTGTGTGTGTGTGTGTGTGTGTCTGTGTGTGTGTGTGTAGAGCGATTCAGACTAAACTACTGGACCGATCTTTATGAAATTTGACATGAGAGTTCCTGAGTATGAAATCCCCGAACGTTTTTTTCATTTTTTTGATAGATGTCTTTGATGACATCATATCCGGCTTTTCGTGACAGTTGAGGCGGCACTGTCACGCCCTCATTTTTCAACCATTGGTCATTAAAAATCTGAAAATTGTAAAAAAAAAATAAAAATGTATAAAACGATCCAAATTTACGTTCATCTTATTCTCCATCATTTTCTGATTCCAAAAACATATAAATATGTTATATTTGGATTAAAAACAAGCTCTGGAAATTAAATATATAAAAATTATTATCAAAATTAAATTGTCGAAATCAATTTAAAAACACTTTCATCTTATTTCTGGTCGGTTCCTGATTCCAAAAACATATAGATATGATATGTTTGGATTAAAAACACGCTCAGAAAGTTAAAACAAAGAGAGGTACAGAAAAGCGTGCTATCCTTCTTAGCGCAACTACTACCCCGCTCTTCTTGTCAATTTCACTGCCTTTGCCATGAGCGGTGGACTGACGATGCTACGAGTATACGGTCTTGCTGAAAAATGGCATTGCGTTCAGTTTCATTCTGTGAGTTCGACAGCTACTTTTACTTGACTAAATGTTGTATTTTCGCCTTACGCGACTTGTTTTTTTTTTACAAATTCAGTTCATTGGACAGGGTACATTTTTATTTTTAAAATTCGTTCTGGCATGTCGCGCAACAGCAGAACTAATATCTCACATGACTTGAGATTCCGTGTGTACTTAACGACATGTGTTAGCCCAAATCACTGACAAGTTTTAAGACAATGCGTTGAGGAGTTACTTAAATGTACCATTTTTTGGTCTCATTTTTGTACTTAACGACGTGTGTTAGCACAAATCACTGACAGTTTTAAGACAATGCGTTGAGGAGTTCTGAAATGTCCCATTTTTGGTCTCATTTCCCGCTAAAACGACTTCAAAAACTGAGAGGATTGACAACTACACGCTCAGCATGCCATAGCGTTCATGTTAGACAAGATAAATTATGTGAACAAAACGGACTGTTTTGGATAAAGATTTGATTGTTCTGTCTAATGACATGCAAAACATGTTTGAGTTTCGGTTTAGTTGTTCTGATTTGTGTTGTTGATTTTAACACGGGAAGCTTGATTTTGTGAATTTGATTTGTGGGAGGGGGGGGGGGGGGGGTGTCTGTGTTGCAGGTTTCACTGCATGGACACTACGTCATGAAAACCCAATTTTGTTTCTGAATAAAGTAGGGAAAGTAATGGCCTTTTCAGTCATATACTTGGTTTTTCAATCAACAGCCTCATCAGTAAGATCTGCCCTCAAACGCATCTGCCTACTTTTTATGACGGGTAGTGTAGAAACCTCTGCAAGCATTCTCAGCCGAATCAGATGGAAAAGCACAGAATTGTGATGGTACTCTGAATTTGATCATCGTCCCCAGCGAACCCAGGAACCAAGGTGCAAACAGCCTTCCCTTAATGTAGCGGTCCTTCCTGAAAAATAAAGAAAACATATAACTGAGCACCTTCAGTATTCACGGGGATGGGTTTTGGTTAGCGAGGGGAGGGTGTGTGTTGGGGGGAGACGGTGTGTACGTGTTAAGCAGTGTGTGTGTGTGTGTGTGTGGGGGGGGGGGTGAGGAAGCACTTGCTCTTCACATGACCATTGGGATCGGGGATGGTGTGTGTGATATTGTAATCTAAAGTATTAAAACAAAATCTGTGCGTGTATGAACTTTGTGCTCGGCAGAAATGTTTCTCGATTTTAGTCAAAAACAAGTGTGCCCTCAACCCACACACTTTCGCTCTTCAGCATCAACACTATACAGTTTGAGTTTCATTGGGAAATGTGTCTCGATTTCAGTCCAAAACAGAACTTTCAGGATCCAAAGCACTCGCCTGTCAGCCTTTTTATTAAAATACATTCACCCCACCACATTTTCCAGTGATGAAGATTCTGGGGATGTGTGTTGATCCCATTGATTTTGGCCATTTCAGATCTGGCCAGTTGTTCATGGTTTAGGAACATAACTTCACCCAGACACATAAAATATTGACACCCTGACAGTCAGTGACTGCTTCATGTGCATAGTTGAATTTTGTTTATGAACGAATTTCTCAAAAGTCACTCGCAGAAGTAAAGAAGTAACATTTTTGTTAATCTGAGAGTGGTTTCCACAACAAAATCTAACTCTGAGCAGGAAGAAGCCAGGGTGTTGAATGTAGAAGTATCCGAGTGAACAGATTCATTCTTATTCCATGTAAAAGCCTGGCAAGATCTAGGATGGTGAGCCAAGGGAAGAATAACTGTATGTGCCTTTAAAATAATTCCAGTAAATTAGTAATGATTTCATTTTATCTTGCAATTTTGTTTTACTTTCCTGTGCTGCATTAGTTCATTCACACTGTGTAATTTACTTTAAGAATAGTGGCAAAGGATTTGAGAAGAGAAAGAGAACTAAAACCAAGCTTTATGTACCATTTTGTATAAATAGTACAAATTGTACTATGCAAGGATACATACAGATGTAAGAATTTATTTTATACAAAGCCGTAATGTTTTTGTGTCAATAAACTTGCATCTCCTGCCACTACTCTCAGATTCAGATGTAACAAGTGTTGACATAGCTGAATGTATCTATCTAGATTGTAAGTGCATCTAATGTGAAACGCAGATCTCTTTACAACACAACGTACAAAAGTCTGCCAAAAACATCTACACAGCTTCAAACTACTATCACCAGTGCCAATTTACATATCATAAATCAATTTTACAATAACAATTTAATAGGCACAAGCAGGTACTTGGTAGTGGTACAGAAATGTGTGACTTACTCTTCATGGTAGTCTGTAAAGCAGCATGTCCACTCAGTCTGAATCCTCTCCAGAATCCATATATATCTGAATGCAAGAGCTGTATGAACACTTCATCACACATCATCTCTGGTTTCTTAGGAGGCCTGAAAAAACACACCATAAAATAATTAATTAACAATAAATAATAACTGTATTATAATTAAACCACTCGCTCATTGATTCTTTTATTCCCTCTTTCACAATCATAGTTTATACAGCAGCATTTACCTCTGACTCTGTTCATGCAGAGTAAATATCAAGTATTTAAACAGAAAAATAAGTCATTCTTGAATAACCCTTCTAAAAATACACAATAGACACACTTTCAGTGGCAGTGATTCAAGTGAAGTCAGTTTCTTTCTTCATTTGTATACACACAAAAATTGTTTTGGGCCAGTTAGTGTTACTCTTGGCTTTACACACTTACTATATCAAATTATACATGCATTCAGCTTAGAAAACATACTTCTAATGTTGGGAGTGCAGTGTGAGCCAGGACATTTACAGCAAATAAGGATACACAACAGTTCATTCAGAGATAGATTTGCCATTCACTGCATTATATTGTTAGTTGAATGAGATAGATCTACAGCGATGCTTCAATGCATTAGATTAGCTTTGTTTTAGTGTCTACTGTTCATTGCTCCACCGTGGGAAATTCAGTCAACAGTGCACAGTTCCGAAGAAACCGATGCTGCTGTGCATAATCATTGATGCATTGACGATCGTTCATTGTCAATGTCACTGTCACTGTCAGAAAAACAACAACTGTATCTTTCATCGTCACCACTACACAATGGCTCGTAGGCCTATTTTCCTATGACACTGAACACGGTTTCGGAGACACTCAGACAGTACTGCCTGGCCCATAGATCTAGATCTACCCTTGCTCTCACTTTCTAACAAACTGATGTATTATTGCAATATAATCTGACACACACTCACACACCGAGGCGCACAAACGAACACACACACCGTGGGACACACAAACTACACGCACACAACGGATGAATCTTGCTCTTACCTGTTGGATGATCCAAACCGATTAAAATCGGCGACAGGAAGATGTACAAGCCAAATTTGTACAGTCGCTGATGTAAAAAGTGGAAATTTAGTCAATGTTCATAGCAAATCTCCCGACTCAAGGTAGATCGTGTCCCAAATCAGCTGTGCCGGTCACTTCACGACTTGTATTTGAACCCCCTCCAAAGCGCAATCAATGTTTCAACTTCTTTGTCGACATCATTCTTTGGTTCATGCGTCGGACTGCCGAATATTTGATTTTTTTGTACAGCAAAATCAAAGACTGTCATGGCGGCCGCCATTTGTATTTTTGCAATAGTTCGAAACTAAGGAATTTGGTCCTCCTCGGAGGAGGACCAAATTTAGGCAAGTTAGTCACCAACTTAGGTCGGAACATTTGAAAATATCGTGCCATGCATTGCGCACTAGAGCGATAGTTTCGAACTTTGGATTTAGTTCTCAACTTAGCTTGATAGTCTCCATTCATGCATTCCACTACAGGTGTCTGCTTTAGTGCTTACTTTGATATTACCTTAGAACATTTATTGTGAACCTGTAAATGTGTGTGTGTGTTTTTTGTTCTTCTTTTTTATTTTTTCTATTTCTTTTTACTTTAGTGCTGCTGAAGACAGTAACTAAAACTTTCCCTGTGTTACGTGTTTTTTGTTTTTAATTTTTATATATATGTTGACAATGACAGTTCAGTTAAATAAAGCGTTGAACACATTATATGTATTTTAATTTTTACCAATCTGTCACTCTGTGAATGTGAAGCTGGTGTGAGTGTGATATTTAACACATTACTTTTGATTTGTACCTAATCTCTGCCTTTGTTAGCTCCAGTAGGTGTGTTTTCAACAGTTTTGTTCAATTTTGTGAAACGTTACTGTTTTGAGACAAACCAGACACATATTTTTCCGTTTAGGACAGCTGGGCTCAACATATTAACTTTGTTGACTAAACAAAGGAGCCATTACACAGATACACACTCATTCTGACAATCACTCACCAGATTCTTCACAATTAAGAAATGTCTCAGATAAGACACACGCAAGCTTTAAAAAAAAAAGTCTTAAGAACAAAAACGTTACTGCAACAACAATGTATTTATTAGTTCTTACTAAAATCACATGCTTCAATAAAAAAAAAGCATAAACTGTACAGACATGCTAACCAGCACTGATTAAGGCACACACTTGGAGTCAAAAAGCTATGGCATCAACATAAGCAGTGTTGAATCTGTTTCAAATTGCACACTTCAGTCAAAAAGCTATGGCATCAACATATGCAGTGTTGAATCTGTTTCAAATTGCACACTTCAGTCAAAAATCACATGTCTGACAATGAGTGAATTAGTGTTTCCAATCAATGAACGGTAACTGTTTACATATAAAAACTGACAAAAAAGTGAGAAAAAAAAGAAAAGAACTGTACACACACACACACTTGGCATCAGATCTCAAAATCAAATAAGGAATAGTGTTGAGTCTTGAAAATGCTTTGAATTATACACACTTGAGCCAGGAAGCAAAAAAAGGAACTACACTCATGCCAGCCAGCACAAGTCATACAGATACTGTACACAAGTCAAATCAATACTGTGTTTCAGGTTTGGCATCCACATAAACAGTTTTGTTTCTGTTTTAAATCACACACTTGTCAATAAACTATACAGACATGCTAACCAGCATTGATTAAGGCACACACTTGAGTCAAAAAGCTATGGCATTAACATAAGCAGTGTTGAATCTTGTTTCAAACTGCACATTTCAGTCAAAAAGCGAGTGAATCGGTGTTTCAATCATTAGCAAAATTAATACTGCTGTTGAGGTTTGGAATCAATGAACAATAACTGTTCACACATCAATACTGTCAAAGTGTAAAAAGAAAAGAACTGTACATGCACCCACATACTAAGCATCATATCTCAAGATCAAATAAGGAACAGTGTTGAGCCCTTGAAAATGTTTTCAATAATACACACTTCAGTCAGAAAGCAAAAACAAACAAGTCGCGTAAGGCGAAAATACAACATTTAGTCAAGTAGCTGTCGAACTCACAGAATGAAACTGAACGCAATGCCATTTTTCAGCAAGACCGTATACTCGTAGCATCGTCAGTCCACCGCTCATGGCAAAGGCAGTGAAATTGACAAGAAGAGCGGGGTAGTAGTTGCGCTAAGAAGGATAGCACGCTTTTCTGTACCTCTCTTTGTTTTAACTTTCTGAGCGTGTTTTTAATCCAAACATATCATATCTATATGTTTTTGGAATCAGGAACCGACAAGGAATAAGATGAAAGTGTTTTTAAATTGATTTCGACAATTTAATTTTGATAATAATTTTTATATATTTAATTTTCAGAGCTTGTTTTTAATCCGAATATAACATATTTATATGTTTTTGGAATCAGCAAATGATGGAGAATAAGATAAACGTAAATTTGGATCGTTTTATAAATTTTTATTTTTTTTTTACAATTTTCAGATTTTTAATGACCAAAGACATTAATTAATTTTTAAGCCACCAAGCTGAAATGCAATACCGAAGTCCGGGCTTCGTCGAAGATTACTTGACCAAAATTTCAACCAATTTGGTTGAAAAATGAGGGCGTGACAGTGCCGCCTCAACTTTCACGAAAAGCCGGATATGACGTCATCAAAGACATTTATCAAAAAAATGAAAAAAACGTATGGGGATTTTATACCCAGGAACTCTCATGTCAAATTTCATAAAGATCGGTCCAGTAGTTTAGTCTGAATCGCTCTACACACACACACGCACACACGCACACACGCACATACACCACGACCCTCGTTTCGATTCCCCCTCGATGTTAAAACATTTAGTCAAAACTTGACTAAATGTAAAAAGTAACTACACACATTCCTGCCAGCACAAATCAGATAGATACATAAGTAAAATTAATACTGTTTTTCTGGTTTGGCATCCACAGAAGTTATGTTTCTGTTTTTCCTGTTGATTTTTTTCAGCCACGCTCTCCTTCTTTTCTCCAGTAAATCTCGGTGTCTTCCTCCAGCGTCGACTTTCGGAATTCTGAAAAATGCAAGAGCATTTTCCTTGTTGCTTCGGCTTGTGCAACCGATTATGCAACAAGTATTCACCATCTTGAATTAATTTAGCCAAATCGTCGACGCAAATACGGAATCGCCGCAGCGAAACTTCGCGATCGGCACCACGCTTCCATGTTTTCGCTAAGGCGGCGCGGTGGCTTCTTGCCCTCCAAGCCCCGGTGCGCACGAAGTGATGACGTCAATAGGGAGACCTCCATTGAGGAGTCCCAGAGACATAACCTTAATTCGTATGTTTTTAAAAAATCAATTTTTAAAATGCTCCAGACCTATTTTATTTTGTCTTTATCGCTTTGCAAAAGAGTTCAGAAGTATTGCAAGACATTGGAACGGGTGTGCTGTAAGGTAAATAAGCCATATCCCTCTACTTATGAAACTGAATTACTTCTCCTGTATAAGGTCTCACCGAGATTCTTCTACACTAATCGTCATAAAAAAACTGTACACACTTTCCAAGAATTTGTGTGTGCGTTTAAACAAGTGCCTGAGAACAGCCATTGTTGAAACTGTATTAGATTTTAAGGGTAAATTGAAGCTTTAATTTTTTTAAATGCATGCTAATTTTAATTTTGTGTGTGTTCGATCGGACAATTTTTAAATTTAAAACTCTTTCTGGTATGTCGCATAACAACAGAACTAATATCTCGTGTGTAGTTTACGACATGTGTTAGCACAAATCTCCGAAAGTTTGAAGGCAATGTGTTGGCGAGTTACTCAAATGTACCATTTTGTGTCTCATTACCCGCTAAAACGGCTTCAAAAACTGCCTTTTATGCCTTCTGAGAGGATTGACACCTACTTTATACATCGCTCAGCATGCCGTAGCGTCCATGGTAGACAAGATATATGAACAAAACTGACTGTTTTGGGTGCAGATGGGATTGTTCTGTCTAATGACATGCTAAACATGGTTCGATTTAGTTGTTCTGATTTGTTGTCGATTTTATCGCGGGAACCTTGATTTGGCGAATTTGATTTTGGGGGGTGTCTGTGTTGTAGGTTCCACTGTATCCACACTACGTCATGTAATCTAAATCTGTTCACTGAATAAGTTAGGTGAATAAACGGCCTTTCCAGTCATATAATTGGTTTTACGAAAAATGGCCTCATCAGAAAGATCTGCCCTCAAACGCATGTGTAACGTTTTTTTTATGACGATTAGTGCAGCGGGGCAGGATAACCAGACCATTAAAATAAATATATCAGTCAGCTGACAAGTGATTGGCACATTACAATGACGCGTTTGAAAGGGTCCCTGTTATTTGTTAGCGCCTCTCTCAAGGCTAACTATACTCAGAACAGCGCCAGTGTACCTGTAAATGTGTTCCACTCGGTAATCAAGTGGAATACCCCTGTAACAAAACACACTACTTATGCTCTTCTTTAGAAGCTCGGTGATGTCTGACCCGGCTCAACATCCGACCGCAATGGATTTTTTTCTTCCGTTTGTAGTTTGGCCACCTTGTGAAACACACATGACATGGCAAGCTTCTCTCATGTGAACCAGGACATTGGTTTATTGTTGTTAATTCGTCTCCAGAAATATGTTTTGTTTTAATCTTGTGTCGATACTATTTAACTCTGCCTCGTTATTAGCCATTGAGTATAACTGTTTTATCACCATTGTTTTATTGTTGTTCTTTGGCCATTTACGTTGAATGACTTGTTATACATTGACATTGATAGTTTTATTCTTCTTCTTCTTCGTCGTTCGCTAGATAGTTTTATTATAAGAACCTTTTTTTTTTTTTTTTAATTCCTATTAACTCGATGTTCTTTAACTATGTTTGTAAATTGTTAGAGGATCTTTTAGTAGAAGTGTTTAACTGTCGAAGCTGCTTTTACCTAAGAGACCGACTGTATATTGTGCTGTTGTACTTGTCAGACTTGATTGTACCAAGTCCTTCACATGTTGTAATGCGCTTAGAGCCAAATATTTTTGTTTTTTGTAAGGGATAGGCGCAATATAAATACACTTTATTATTATTATTATTATTGGTCCTTGTGACTCTGATAAACATCCTGATTGACATAATGTTCCGGTTACACAATGCACAATCAAAGTCGGCTTTGGATCTTCCCCGATCTCACTTTTAATATATTCTCGGAAAATCCCATGGGAGGTGTTTTCATTGATACCAGGAAGTATGTGGCCTGGACAGTCACGTATAAATGTGTGTTGCGTGTGTGTCAAATTGTAAAGCATTTAACGCGTGCTGGCGCTGTGTTTGTGTTGTTATCACATTCATTGCTGCAGTTTTCGTGTCGTCTGCTGCAGCGTGCACACTCAGGTAGGGGAGAGTTACTGATATCGTACCACTTAAGGACAAACAGCTCTATAACGCAACCATTTTATGCTAGGCACTTCAAATTGTCCATAAACACTCATCTCCTGTGCCTTCAACGTTCCGTATATTGTTTTCAATGAAAAAAACGCAAACTTGGTTTCAGTACGGATTTAAAAAAATCATCCAAATGGTACGAATTACAAGACCAGTTCTGTAATGCGTACCTGTCAGTCACTTATAACGTACTAGGGGTACGATATTAGTGACCTTGTGGTACAATATCAATAACTCGTGAAGCAGCGCTGAAGCCCATTCCGTTTGCAATGGCTGCCAGACATTTTTTCATGTCCTCTGATGTCCAGTTCGAGGGGGAAAGCATTTTTCTGAAACAACTTCAGGCTTCAGACTTCTTAATAAGTACTCCTAAATGGATCATTTGGCAATTAATAGGAGGTTGTGTCATCCTGCATATCGTACCAGAAGTCATTGTTATCGTACCACCGGTACTATATCAAGACTCTGGCTGGTACGATATGCGTGACTTCGGTAGGCTGGACAATAAGTAGATCTAGCCTTCTACATGTAAAGCAAAGGCCAATGACAATGTTTTGATCCAAATGCAGCCTACACTCAACAAGGTATTAATGTATAGTCAAGTTAATTTGCTCAGTGGTGTAGTCTTTGCATAGTCACACAAATTTGTCACTACGAAAATAACATCAAAATGCGAAAAAAGTGAATTTTTCGTTCTTGCTGGTGGTTTTCTCGCTAGCTGCCATGTTGACACCGGAAGAATGCTTCTTTCCTACGGGGTTCTCCCCACACTTCAGCAGGGGCTTCAGGCATTCGTCATTTCGCGGGAATGGGGGTGGTACGATATGGATAACAGGTACGCAATCAGTAACTCTCCCCTAAGTGGCCGTGTTTCACTTTGGTAGCTTGACGATTGTGGCAAAGAGAATGGACGACTTTATTTTCTTTCAGAATTGTCTGCAGTCACTCCAAAATGTTCAGTGAATTGGACAAGTGATAAGGCCAAATAAAAATATATGTTGGTCGAGGGTAACGTGACCAAAAAAGATAGGGTCGGTCGGTCGGCTTTTATTATTTATTTTTTCTTAACTTTTTTCGATTTTAAAGGAGGTTACTTCCCTTAGTCTCGGTATGGTTCGCCAAACGTTTTTGTTTTCTTGAGAAATCAAAAACAAGTTTTAGGGTCGGCGGGAAAAATATAAGGTCAGTCGGATTACCCTAAACCAACATAATATATTTTTATTTGGCCTAATGCTGCCATTTTTACTTTCTATTCATTCTGTCAGACACAGCAAATCGCTCACAGTTCTCGGCGTGTAGTGTCACTGAAGCGTTTCATTGCGAAAGCGTCCCAGTAAATGTACAGTGTACAGCCCTTTGCTTCGCGGAAGGTTTATGACTATTGTCACATATTCTAATTATCGCCATACAGATATTCATAGATAATCAGCTTGAAACGTATGCAGCCCTGTAATCTGTGAAATAAGATTACTGACTGTAGTCACACTTATCGCGTCCACACTAACATACCATAAGTGTGAGCTCGAGAGTGGGAAAAAAATAGTATACATTCTGCATTGAATGCCTTTACGATTTTGATTGTTTTCCTGTATCCAAAATGATCGCTGTAATATTAATCCAGGGCCTAGCATTGGAAAAAGTGAGTTCAGCTTACAAAGGCGGGGGTCTGGGGGCCGCAGGAGGCCCCCAGTGGGGTCCAGGGGCAAAGCCCCTTGTGGGGATTCGGGGCCCCGAGTTTGAAGATTTTTTTGAGATTTTTTTTTACCTAAAATGACCCCCCCCCCCCCCCCCAAAGAAGATTGAGCAACTAAATTATGCCTTCACCAACAAGCAAAACACAGACAGAAAACAAGAAAACTGACAATCTTGTGTTATTTGGCCTAAAAGTGCCATTCCCACTTCCAGGAATACCTGGATTCTTTGTCACTGAATGGCTGACCACGTTCAACAATGTCCCTTCGAGACATTATTTCAAGTTTAGAGCCACAAAACACCGGTGTCACGGCGTGAGTTTACACTGTCCTGAGTTTACGCAGTGGCCCCAATGCGCGTGCGTCGAAATATGCGTCACTTCCGCTATCGTGAATTTGCCGAACTCGAAGCCGGTTGTTTTCACTTTGAGTAAGGAAGGTGTCAATCACGTTTTTAGTGATCATAACCCGCACGATGAAACATTTCGCTGATCAGATGCTTTCTTTAAAACATTTTCTCCGAAATCACACGCACCGAGGCAGAAACAAAATACAAAAAAAAATACAGAACAGAAGAAAACAGAACAGAACCCCACCCAAAAACACCCACCACACTGGGGCGCATTTTGATTTTGGCAACTAGAGGAAGCATTTCTGATTCCGAACATATCCAGCTTTATGTGTGGTTTTTTTTAAACACAAACATGAAAAAGGTGACTAAAACAATCTCTACGAGGGAGCATATAATTATAAATAGTCCAAGGTAACAAACACAAAACCATCGATTCCCACTATTCTAAAATTCAAATCTAATCTAAATTTGTTGAGAAAAAAATCTACACCTTTTCTTCCAACACTCGCAGACCACTGACAAACACAAACCCATCGATTTCCCACTGAATTCTTTGATACAGTGGCAAACGCGATCGGCGAAACAAAGACGGTCACCGTGGCAACCTCAAAAATGCTTTGGTAAATTCACATCATCATAAACTCACGACGCTGTAGGCGTCGTGAATTTGGTCAGGAAGTGACGCATATTTCGACGCACGCGCATTGGGGCCACTGCGTAAACTCAGGACAGTGTAAACTCACGCCGTGACACCGGCACAAAGCATGCTCGCGCGATGCCAGAGGAAGTGCGTGCTCAAGCAAACTGTCAAACCGATTGAGAATTGAACCGAACGGCGCACAAAACGAAAGCTGGGACCGTTTGGGAATAACAGGTTTTTGCATTTCTTCTTCTTCTTCTTCCATTTAATGCCCAGGGTCAACATTCTGACTATTAGTGGCGCATTGAGACTTAATGCCGTGTGAGATGGAATTTTTTTAACTTTATTCCAAGTCCCACGGGTATTTGATGGACATTTTTATCTATGCCTATACAATTTTGCCAGGAAAGACCCTTTTGTCAATCGTGGGATCTTTAACGTGCACACCCCAATGTAGTGTACACAAAGGGACCTCGGTTTTTCGTCTCATCCGAAAGACTAGCACTTGAACCCACCACCTAGGTTAGGAAAGGGGGGAGAAAATTGCGGCCTGACCCAGGCCTGAACACGCAACCTCTCGCTTCCGAGCGCAAGTGCGTTACCACTCGGCCACCCATTTCGGCGCCAGTACACCAAATCGAGTTCCACGTACTGGAGATGTTATTTCGGCGTAAAGTACGCCGAACGGCTTACAATGCTAGGCCCTGTTAATCTTTACGTAGGGCACCTAGGGTGTTCAAAAGCGGTCAGTGTGTAAATGAAAGGGTGTTTGTACTGTGTGTAAAAGCCTGACAGTATCCGGTTCAAGTGCCTTTTAAGAGAGAGAGAACAAACACGACACTCCATCTCAGTGTGACAGGGGAGTATCATGTGATCCGCTTAAGATCAAAATGGGAAACGTTTGTTGTTGTGCAAGATCCCTTTCACATTTAGGTCACGGTTCATATTGATCAAAAAGTGTAAAGATCCGGCTACTCTCATATTAAATACACCAGAAGGTCTAATCAGGCTATCGAGTTGCTCAACGCCGAGATCATGCAGTGCAATATATGGTTTGTGTGATACTGTCAGTTGCTCAAATATAATTTATTTCAAAGCTTGGTAACAGAGCGGTGGATTCCGCAACTGTGGTGATAATGCATTATTATTGCTGCAGAGTTCACGACGCCGGAAAGCCATTTAAATTTGGCTATTTGTGATGGCAAACCTAAACTTGCAGGAATACCTTTGCGGGTGCGCGTGTTTCGTTTAACCCTTTTGTTAAGAAGGGCCTATTTACTGTTCATTTCCAGCTTAGATTTTAAGGAAGACATTGATATAGATAGATGACAAGGAAGAGGAATTTGATACTACTTTGCTTTTTTTCATGCAACGTTTTATAGGACAGTTTATTTTTCTAATTTATTTTTTACATTGATTAATACAAATAACAATGTAATGATTTTTAATGTGTGTGTGAGTGTGTGGAGGGGGGGGGCGGGGGGTGTGTGTGTGTGTGTGTGTGTGTGTGTGTGTGTGTGTGTGCGTGCGTGTATGTGTGTGTTTGTGTGTGCATATATGTGCTTGTGTGAATGAAGTAGTTTGATGAATGTGAGAGTTATATGTTCTACATATATGTGATCAGTATGTGACTAGCCCCGGTCTCCCCTATGTGACTGATATATGAGTGAAATGAAGGTGTGTGGGACTGGTCCTGCGATTATTTTAATTTTCTTTACATTTATTCTTTTACGTGACGTGTTCACATTTACTGTGTTTCTATGAGTTACGAGCCTGAAGAAATAAAAAAAAAACACTCATATTCTCAGATGATAACAATTGTATTGTATTGTACTGTTTTGTATCGTATCTCAACTGTCTAGATTTTCTTCTGTTATATTCGAGTTTCACTATCAACCCACTGTTAACAAAACACATATTTGTACTTACACAGATGCCAAACGTATAGGCCTACGTTACGCACATGTAGGCCTATTACATGTACCTGCCTGTTCTTGATGTTACCACACGTACAGGCCTACGTTACGCACCTCTGTTACATGTACCTGCCTGTTCTTGATGTTACCACACGCTGATATTTGAGGGGTAAGGTGTCTGAACATTTCATGGAAGAAATGGCGTCTTCTCTGAAACGTACCGGACCAACCACACGATTGCAACTACAAAGCATTTACAGTCACTTGCAGAAAACCGCAGATGTCGTCAAACGAATGCAGGACTTCATTCGTGAATCAAGTCGCCCCGTTATTCCTGAACATATGCCTGCCAGGGAAGACAAACTTCGGGTAATGTTGTGTCTGTTCCTCGTCTGCTGATATTTGCTGTCAGAATAACTCATAGAGAATACTACATAGCTTGCAGTGTCATACAACGTTTACACGAGTTGCTTTTTAAAATATTGAAATGTGAGCATGACGTTTGTCTCGTTGACTTTGTCTTTTCGTGAAGTAAAGAATTTTGTATGAGGTCTCAGCCTTTTTGACCTAACCTCGTTTACATGATACATGTATATAAATACGTGTGGCGAGATGGTATTTAGGATAATTTACTTTTCGTCTTTCCGCTCTGAAAGAATGTTGCTGACAGCAGACCCTCGTACGATGACAACGTAACCGAGCATCTTTAATATTTTATTCTTTTGGTCAGAATATGCTGAAGGAATACAAAGAGCACGAATCTCACACGCTTGGCCTACAACAAGAAGTAGAAAGGGCCATGGGGAATTGTCCAAAAGAAGATCTGAAGAAACTGTCTGAATATCACACCAAGCTGTTCAAGATGGAGACGTTCGCCAAGATCGGGGACATGCTTGTAGCACGTGCAGCAGTGTACGAGGAATGGAGGACACACAGCGAAGGTCACAACGCATCAAAGGCTCAGCTGCAGGAGATACGGGATCGGCTTTCAACGTCCGACGTTCAGACTGAGGAGGTTAGTTTTGTTGTAGCTGCTCAGTACAGGGACACCTTTTCATCGTGTGTCCCCCCCCCCTTTTTTAATTTTTTTTTTTACCTGGAAGGGAGCTAAGTAGGTTGAGGTGTGGGGAAGCCTTCTGATGTTAACACTTTCCAGTTTACGCTTATCTCAAGTTTTCCGAAAATCCCCAAACAAAGACAGGAACAAAATAATTAATGAGACACTGAGCTTGAAAACAGAAACATCCCTGCACCCAATTAATGCTGTTAACCAAAGATGGATGCATTGTCTTCCACTTCGTGGCAGGTATTCCACATGATGGCAGAAGTCCAGGTGCTGCTCGGCAAAAGGAGGGAGGAGGCAACGTCACTCAGTGTACGCATGAAATCAAGACAACTCTGTATCAAGGATCCACTGACCAAGAGATGCAATTCGCTCCAGGATAATATTCAGGTGAATATAATATATATTATACTCGTATGTTAAGACAGTTTTGCTTGTGTAAACGATTTAGCTCGCCAGCGTTTTCAAAGCCATCTCTCCACTTATAAACATACAAAAACCCAACAGCTTCTTCCTGATGAGAGGAATGGTGTTCTCATATGTAAAAGCCTTGGCAGATGTGTGATCGTAAGCAGAAGACACAGAAACATCAGCTTTAATATCTCCAAAAAAATCATGCCAGCTTTGTTAATTAAAATAAATGTATCTTATCTATTCTTTTTGTCATAATTATATTGTTAAACTTTATGCAATACAAAAGAGCATTTTATGAAACTTTACTATTTGTTTTTTAATGTACGGAGGCGTCTGAATGTGCAGGAGCTGGAAGGACTGAGTGGCGAGTTGGAGAGCATGGCACAGACAGCATTGCCGCCTGTACTTCGCACACTCGGAACACCAGCTGGTCATTTGTCGCTTTACCACACACCTTTTCGGAATACAGATATAGATTATTGTTTTGCTCAGAGTATCATTTCTGTGTCATAGGAAGAAAAGAAGGCTCGTTATTCAACACTAAAGCACAGACTCTACGAAAGAGTCAACGAGATACATCAAATAAGACATGCTTAAACATAGAACTTCCTTAGCTCATAACTTTAGACGAAGTGTGTGTTCGCGTCTGAATGTTTTTCATAAAGCTGAGTGAAAGACTCATAATTACAAAATAGAAACAAACAAGTCGCGTGAAGCGATATAAAAACATTTAGTCAAGCTGTCGGCATCAAAATAACAGATAAACACTATAAACAGTCATCGCCGAGACTATATTTAAGATAGTCTCGACTAACCACACCCAAAAATAGAGACGGGTCACGGCTCGTCTCCGAGTATCATCCGGGTAGCGTGGAAACGCAGTACTTACCTATTTCAATCAATCAATCAATCAATGAGTCTTATATCGCGCATATTCCGTGGGTACAGTTCTAGGCGCTCTGCAGTGATGCCGTGTGAGATGAAATTTTATACGGCCAGTAGATTGCAGCCATTTCGGCGCATATTTACCTTTCACGGCCTATTATTCCAAGCCACACGGGTATAGGTAGACAATTATTAACTGTGCCTAAGCAATTTTGCCAGGAAAGACCCTTTTGTCAATCGTGGGATCTTTAACGTGCACACCCAATGTAGTGTACACGGGGGGAGGTTCGGACACCGAAGAGAGTCTGCACACAAAATTTCCGCCGAACCTGGGATCGAACTCACGCTGACAGCGGCCAACTGAATACAAATCCAGCGCGATACCAACTGAGCTATATCCCCGCCCAATTTCCTGTCATTCTGAGCACAGTTTTAGAGTAAACAAGACATATGTATATATTTTTGAATTCAGGAGAAATTGAGGAATACGATGCAATCATTTTTAAATCTGTTAGTGAAAATTCGATTTTAATGACAACTTTAATTGGCAAACTAATTAACTAGTTTTTAAGCCTACAAGCTGAAATGCAATACCATAGTCCGGGCTTCGTCGAAGATTACTTCACCAAAATTTCAACCAATTTGGTTCAAAAATGAGGGCGTGACAGTGCTGCCTCAACTTTCACAAAAAGCCGGATATGACGTCATCACGGACATTAATGGAAAAAAAATCTGGGGATATTATACCCACAAACTCTCATGTGAAATTTCATGAAGATTGGTCCAGTAGTTTTCTCTGAATCGCTCTACACACACACACACACACACACCGTGACACAGACACACACACACACACACACACACACACACACACACACACACACACACACACACACACACACACACACATGCATACACACATACACACATACACCACCACCCTCGTCTCGATTCCCCCCGTCTATGTTAACAATTTTAGTCAAAACTTGACTAAATGTAAAAACATAAAAAGTTGAGATATGCGCAAAAAACAAAACGTTTTAAAATAGAAGTATTCCTTTGTGAACACACTTTGACCAGAGTGTGATATGATATTATATATAGTTCTTCTAGCAAAATCAGCAGTGAAGGAGTGTAATATTCTAAAATCTTGAACAGAGACTTTCAAAAGTAATTATTTGTATTGTCCACAGGTTACCGACATGATTCTCCTGAGCGCCTCCTGCGCAGAAGGTAAGCTGTCACAGAAAGGGGCATAAACACTTTGGATAAATTCTTCAATTGAACTTAAAATAAGTTTGCATTGTTCTGTCTTACACGGCGCAGCATATGCCTGTGTACGTGTGCATATTTGTGCAAGGTCCAACCTTCACAACTCGTTTAACATGTCAACTCGGCTACAATGCTCACATTCAGACAATATTGCCTTTCGCTCTGAACCAGCTACTATCTTTGACGATTGCAACTTTCTCAGACTATCGATTTCAACTTTTTCAGTCCATCTGCGCGTGGGAGCCGAAAACATCGTGATGGTCGCATTTTCCGGGTCACACTACGCATAAGTGACGTTGCCGACGACATCGAAATAGCCCTGTGCAGGCTTGCATCCCCGTCTTCAAGCGGTAGCTCTGGTCTTGTCCACGCCGGTTCAGCCCATACAGAGCACCATTCAGCCCATACAGAGCACCATTCAGCACCGCACCAACACGCAGGTAGTTCGTGATCTGCTGTCATGTTGGGTTTATTCATTTGCTCTGCAGCATCGTTGAGGTTTTTGTTTTTGAAAGATGTTTGACTGACCACTGAAATTTAACCGTTCTAACCTTGTGATACAGACCGAACAATCAAGTGAACAGATTTCCATTTCTCTTGACCCAGAAGTGCATTCTATGCCTGTGCTTGACCCAGAAGTGCATTCTATGCCTGTGTTTGACCCAGAAGTGCATTCTATGCCTGTGCTTGACCCAGAAGTGCATTCTATGCCTGTGCTTGACCCAGAAGTGCATTCTATGCCTGTGCTTGACCCAGAAGTGCATTCTATGCCTGTGCTTGGCCCAGAAGTGCATTCTATGCCTGTGCTTGACCCAGAAGTGCATTCTATGCCTGTGCTTGACCCAGAAGTGCATTCTATGCCTGTGCTTGACCCAGAAGTGCATTCTATGCCTGTGCTTGGCCCAGAAGTGCATTCTATGCCTGTGCTTGACCCAGAAGTGCATTCTATGCCTGTGCTTGACCCAGAAGTGCATTCTATGCCTGTGCTTGACCCAGAAGTGCATTCTATGCCTGTGCTTGGCCCAGAAGTGCATTCTATGCCTGTGTGACCCAGAAGTGCATTCTATGCCTGTGCTTGACCCAGAAGTGCATTCTATGCCTGTGTGACCCAGAAGTGCATTATATGCCTGTGTGACCCAGAAGTGCATTCTATGCCTGTGCTTGACCCAGAAGTGCATTCTATGCCTGTGCTTGACCCAGAAGTGCATTCTATGCCTGTGCTTGACCCAGAAGTGCATTCTATGCCTGTGCTTGACCCAGAAGTGCATTCTATGCCTGTGCTTGACCCAGAAGTGCATTCTATGCCTGTGTTTGACCCAGAAGTGCATTCTATGCCTGTGCTTGACCCAGAAGTGCATTCTATGCCTGTGCTTGACCCAGAAGTGCATTCTATGCCTGTGTTTGACCCAGAAGTGCATTCTATGCCTGTGTTTGACTCAGAAGTGCATTCTATGCCTGTGCTTGACCCAGAAGTGCATTCTCTGCCTGTGCTTGACCCAGATCTAGGAGTGCATTCTATGGCTGTGCTTGACCTTACTGATCTGAGCCCTTTTTCACAGTACAGGACATTCTTCCCTCCTTACAGTTCGACAAAACTAAAACGTATTGTACGTCGTTTGGCATGACTGATTAAACATAAACTTGTTTTCTGTATTCGTGTATTCTTGTCAGATTCAGCAGACAGCAGCCAGAACAGCGAACCCTCAGTTTCATGTCAGTCTCAAGAAGAGGACACCCCAGCAGCCGTCAACACACCTTCCTCGCAGCAACACTCTACGTCAGGGACGGGTGCCCACTGTCCCCTCAACATTGGCCATGTCAACAAAGTTGCTATAACCGTTCATGGTAATTTTGTTCCTTCCATGATTGATTAACATTTAGAGGGCTGGAAAAATAGAATAAATAATACACAACATCTGAGATCGGTCATTTGGGCAGAATTTGAAATCCATTACTGTTTTCGATGATCTGAAGATCCATAACATGTCATAGTCATGTACCTGAGCCTGTCATAGTCATGTACCTGATCCATAACATGTCATAGTTATGTACCTGAGCCTGTCATAGTTATGTACCTGAGCCTGTCATAGTTATGTACCTGAGCCTGTTGTCTGTTTTGCTCGTACATTCGGAAAAAGACAAAAGTAGTTCCTGTGTGTTTCAGAATCAGTTATTTTTGAATGAGATGCATTATGACAACATTAAATCTCTATCTGTTTGCCAGGCTACAGAAGTACTCAAATACCGTCGCAGTTCCCAGCATAAAAGGAAGAGTCAGCCATGTGTTTCCACAATTTATCTCACAGCCAGTGTACAGTGAAATATGCCTGCAACATTAACCCCCAGCCATGGTTAAACCATCATCGTAACTTGTGAATGGACGCTTCAAATGTGTTTGTGCAGAAAGCGTACGTGAGGACAGTCCACGCTTACCGGAGGAGGACGATAGTGTCTTTGACTCAAACTCACTTCCGGTTTCCCCTACTTCCAGGCTGCCTGGACTTCCTGTGAACATTGGCCGCGCTGACACAGTCGCCATCAACATGACAAGTGAGCTGAACACGATTAAATAGTTTGCAAATTCCCTTTAAACGAAAAGAGAACATATTGTCATAACTCATACTTTGAGGGTCATGCTTTAGGATAGAGTGGATACATTTTATTGGAATTCAATATTTGATCAATTTAAGTAAACCGAGTACAGATACATTCGTGTTTTCGTGGAAATCCTCAACAGTATATGACAAAGAATATCAAAGTTATTGATATATTGGAAAACCAGAGTTGATTATAGTGAAAGACAATTAAGGCCATGCTATATTACAACGTACACTTCAATACAATACAATACAATACAATACAATACAATACAATGCAATGCAATCCAATACAATGCGATACGATACGATACGATACGATACAATACAATACGATACGATGCGATGCGATGCGATGCGATGCGATGCGATGCGATGCGATACGATACAATACAATACAATACAATACAATACAATGCAATACGATACACTACGATACGATACGATACAATACAATACAATACAATCATATATCAATACTTTATCATCTCAAAACGGCAAATGGAATTGTGGCTTACATATGCACAGCATGAACACAGAACAACATTTAAACACAACAGTATACACTCCTCTCTACACACGACAAACAAGCATATAAAGGATTAAAAAATGACAAAGAGTACCTGACGTTTTTTTGATGGTATTTTCACCGTCAGGAAAACGTTTTACGGACTGGTGATTATTTTGTTGTCAAGAAAAAGACGGCTAGACTGAATATTTGCATTAAAATAAATATTCTGACAAAACTTTGAAAATATATCTTGTCTTCAGATGCTACTGCTCGTTTCGACTGGAGTGAAACGTCCAAAGAAACTTCACAGCAACAACAGCAGGACAAGGGTCGGATTAGAAAAATACAGGATGACATCAGGAGACTGTCACAGAAGATTGAAACAGACATAGAGAACCGAACAGATCGTCACACAGAGCTAATTTCCCAAATGGATCAGCTAGTGAAAGACAGACAGAAGGAAGAAGAACACTTGAGAAAGCTGACAGAAAAAGAATGCGTTGTGATCTATTACCTGCGACCCAAGGAAGAGGACGTAAAGACTCTGCGTGACCGCCACACATCTCTTCAAGACAAGGAGTTGACGATTCTTGCTGATGCGCTCTACAAGCGATTCACCATCCGTCTCCTGGCCATCTCACAAGACTTCGTCTTTTTTCTGGATGTGCCCCACACTCAGGCCCAAGCGCTCATCACAAACCTATCCGCGATACTTGAAATGATACAGGAAATCTTACTCAAAGATTTCGACCTCACTGTTGCCTGGCAACCACTCAGTGTGTGCAACCCATGGGACGTCTGGAGGATGGGTATGCATCAACAGCAGCAGCATCAGCAACAACAGCAACAACAGCAACAGAAAGGATCGAGGAAAAACAACGAAGGAGACAACTGGAGACGCAAAACGACCAACGTTCAGTGCACCATACAGCGTTTAGAAGCCCTCCTACGACAAGAACAGCAGCAGATCCAAACAAAGGAAACCCAGATCCAAACAAAGGAAAACCAGATCCAAACAAAGGAAACCCAGATCCGAACAAAGGAAACCCAGATCCAAGCGCTTCAAAGCAAGGTGTCCGAGAATGCAGAACAACAATTTACTGTTGAGAAGGAGAAAAAAGAAGGTGCTTTAAAAGACGAGCTGATCCAGGAGCTTCAATCCAGACTCGCCGACATGAAAGACCTGCAGGTCCATCTGGAAAGAGAACAGGAGAACGTCGCTGCCAGTCATTGCCTGATACAAGAGCTGAAAGCCAGGCTGCAAGAGGCGGCTTCTGTTCAGGCTCAGCAATGCAAGGAGAGAGACGAGGAGCGAAGAGAGAAAAACAAGGAGGTGGGAAAGTTCATACAGCTGATCAAAGATCTGGATGGAAGGAATGCAAAACTTGAAAAACAGCTGCAAGAAGAACGAGATGCTCGACAACAACTTGAAGAGGGGGAGAAAAGGAAAGCTCTTTACAACTAGCTGCCCAACAGTAAAAGAGCCGCGTGGAAAATGAAGAATTGTCTGTTGAGAATGATACTTAAATAAAACGTAAATAAAAGCAATGAAAATAATATTGAACTTCACTTCTGCAGAGGATTGGCCATTTTAAGCGTTGATGCGTTTTTTTTAATTGCATGTATTCCATCACCCACACAAGGGAAGTAAACCTAGCCCAATACAGCGCATGCTATTTCACTATTTGGGTGCGTTCATTTCGTTGTTTACTTCTGCCTCAAAACATTATGATTGTGTGATCGGGTGGAGTGGAAAGGGGAAAATAGGCCAGGAAGCATAAATGAGACGCCAAGACAGAGGTTGCGATAACGTGACTTTTACTTAACGTATACCAGAAAGCAAACACCAGAAAGCAGTGTCTGATGACACATGAAAAGAAAAGAAAACATAATATAAGTACATGGCATAACAAGTAAAACGCACCATTCATACCAATGCATCCTAACCATACATACATTCCACAATAAACCTATGAATGTATGACTGTATCATTTGTCAAAATAATCAAGACAAATATAGACAAGTAACAATACAGCCAAAATCCTGCAGACACAGCATTCTCTGAAAGAGAATCCACAGTGAGTTAAACAACTCCACAACAGCTAATGTCAAGGGAAGTAACCAACATATCTTCCCTTAGGCCTAAGCCTTGCATTGGAAAATGCTCTACATAAATTAACCAACTGCATGAACCGCAACTGCAAAATAATTGTTATTATTAAGTATGTTCATCGCCATGAAGACACATCTTCATCGAGTTGAATAATAACGACAAGAATAAGAAAGATAACTCAGGCATGGGGTAAGCGCAAGCTCCCATGCTTCAAAATGAAGCGTTAGACAACAGTCTATAACTTCACAGGGAAGCGTGACTAAATCATATCGCCTTAGATTAAAAGTCTGTTTTGCATCTATGCGACTGCACAAAATGTCAGGTTGTTTCAGTCGCAAAGTTCTTCTGTAGGCAAGCGCCTTTAAAGTGCAACATGAGAATTAATAGTTGAAATGTGCATCAGCCTGTAGACAATATCTTCCTATTGTCTGAAATCTTAACTCAGAAGATCTCTATCATTCTCATGCCTGAATTCATCAAACTCATGATACGAGTTCATTACCCAAAATATATGTGTCAACCATAATTCCCGTTCATCAATTGTAGGGGTTTCTGCGCCTAAATCGTAAATAGGTAGCTTTACGGGCCAATGGCACTGAGGGCTTAACTTTGGGCTTTTAACCGACTACTACTCAGACTTTACTGATCTCCAGAAATAATATGTGATAAAATGGGGAGAAATGGCAACGATACACATGGGTCTTCTCGACATCAAATATTAGAAGTTATCAACGCTCAATTTCAGCGTCAAAATGTACTTATATGCAAACATCATAGCATCAAATGAAACATAAGAATAAAGCATAAGGAATGAATACAGCATAAGGAATGAATAAAGCATTTAGTTACTTACAGATTCTCCCCAGCTAGTGAGCACACTTGAAACAGTAAACACAAGAGCACAGGTATCGGAATTTAACACCACACGTCGACCGATTACAACTTCGCGACAAATTTGGTCAGCACTTCGACACTTTCACGACAACAACATATGAGCAGCACCCAGCTCACTCGATGATCGGTCTCACTAAACGCGTCTGCTGATCTAGCCTAATGCTCTCTTTTAAAGACAGGTCAACTCCGATTCCCAATAGCCAATAGGAAAGATACCCGGTGTCAGACAACGGGGGGCGTTCTACTTAAGATTTCCTGCCCAATGAAAAGGGATCGTTACCGAGGCATGAAGCCGTGTTGGTCGGGTGTCACGCACCGGAAATATTACGCACACCGGATAAGGCTCATTAGATTACAACCAGTTACAAAGAAGGGGGGGGTAAGAGACTAAAACCTCCAAGCCACCTGGCATCTTCTATGATGTACCCTGTCAAAAGAAATGACACCCACTTGACAAAACGCCGTCCAACGATACCCAGACAGTCTGGCGGCACATTACATAACGACCACCTAAATCTGGGATAAGAGGTTAGAAAGGAATCCGGTCAAGAGTCTTCCCTACGATAGTAAACACACAATACTCCTAGCGGGAGACACAACTTGGGTCAGGGGAAGATAATAGACAGGGGAGGCAACTGAGTCGGGCAGGAGATAATTACACAAAAAAAGACTAGGTACGCCACTTGGCTACAATTGTAGAAGGTGAAACGTCCGTGGATAACATGTCGACTTTCGTGTGTTTTCCCTTTGTTTTATAGCTGTGCAATACCTCTAGGTTTCACGACTGGAAAAACAAGACTGCAGAAATATGTTATATGATATAAAATACTTGTTGCCACATACTTTTTATATTTAGTCAAGTTTTGACTAAATATTTTAACATCGAGGGGGAATCGAAACGAGGGTCGTGGTGTATGTGCGTGTGTGTGTCTGTGTGTGTGTGTGTGTGTGTGTAGAGCGATTCAGACTAAACTACTGGACCGATCTTTATGAAATTTGACATGAGAGTTCCTGGGTATGAAATCCCCGAACATTTTTTTCATTTTTTTGATAAATGTCTTTGATGACGTCATATCCGGCTTTTCGTGAAAGTTGAGGCGGCACTGTCACGCCCTCATTTTTCAACCAAATTGGTTGAAATTTTGGTCAAGTAATCTTCGACGAAGCCCGGGGTTTGGTATTGCATTTCAGCTTGGTGGCTTAAAAATTAATTAATGACTTTGGTCATTAAAAATCTGAAAATTGTAAAAAAAAATAAAAATTTATAAAACGATCCAAATTTACGTTTATCTTATTTTCCATCATTTGCTGATTCCAAAAACATATAAATATGTTATATTTGGATTAAAAACAAGCTCTGAAAATTAAATATATAAAAATTATTATCAAAATTAAATTGTCCAAATCAATTTAAAAACACTTTCATCTTATTCCTTGTCGGTTCCTGATTCCAAAAACATATAGATATGATATGTTTGGATTAAAAACACGCTCAGAAAGTTAAAACAAAGAGAGGTACAGAAAAGCGTGCTATCCTTCTTAGCGCAACTACTACCCCGCTCTTCTTGTCAATTTCACTGCCTTTGCCATGAGCGGTGGACTGACGATGCTACGAGTATACGGTCTTGCTGAAAAATGGCATTGCGTTCAGTTTCATTCTGTGACTTCGACAGCTACTTGACTAAATATTGTATTTTCGCCTTACGCGACTTGTTTTTCTTCTCTATGTTTTTAGACATGAATTGACTGGTTTGCATTTTTTGGGTTCTATCCGATCTCGTAAAACCATATGTTCAGTATATTCTATGTTTTATAAATCCTTTTGCAGTTCTGTTTGATTTGTTTGAATAATGTTACCCCACCTTCAAAAGCTTGGTATCATCAGAGACTGAAGTATGCACTTTACAGTCACTGGTATCACTGTAGCCTAACACCATCTTCTTTGTATCATTTTACTCAGCTTATATCAACTTCGTGGTAACGTTTAAACTTGAAATTAATGTTATATGACTTCAAACTCACATCACTTTTATCCTCGCACCAAGTTTTCGTGATCATTTTATCCTAACATTAACTTCCGAGCATACTTTTACCCTGATATCATCTTGTTCTTACACCAGCATCAACGTGTTGATATTATAGTATCCTACCATTTAATGGTTGGTATCACTTTACACTGAAGTCAAATCAACTTGTTGGTATCACTTTACACTGAAGTCAAATCAACTTGTTGGTATCACTTTACACTGAAGTCAAATCAACTTGTTGGTATCACTTTACACTGAAGTCAAATCAACTTGTTGGTATCACTTTACACTGAAGTCAAATCAACTTGTTGGTATCACTTTACACTGAAGTCAAATCAACTTGTTGGTATCACTTTACACTGAAGTCAAATCAACTTGTTGGTATCACTTTACACTGAAGTCAAATCAACTTGTTGGTATCACTTTACACTGAAGTCAAATCAACTTGTTGGTATCACTTTACACTGAAGTCAAATCAACTTGTTGGTATCACTTTACACTGAAGTCAAATCAACTTGTTGGTATCACTTTACACTGAAGTCAAATCAACTTGTTGGTATCATTTTACTCTGTCGTTAAATTATTCGTATCACTTTACACTGAAGTCAAATCAACTTGTTGGTATCACTTTACACTGAAGTCAAATCAACTTGTTGGTATCATTTTACCCTGTTTCCTCGGCACTCAAGTGGGCTTGACAATATAACTGGTATGACTGTAAAAGCAAAAGTAGGATGAGCGTTTGCAGATGTGATGTTTAATACTGTTATTTCCTAGGACAGTTTTAGCTGTGTTGTTTTTGTTTTCGATTTGTTATTAATGTTATACATTTCAAGATTTGGTCAGTTATACAAAGGCAGCTGCTTAGGTAGGCTAGCGAGGGGTTTGAGTATGAACAGAAATCCATGGCCGTTGTTTTTTCCTGTTATGTGTACACTTTTGCAGTTTCCTGTCCGCAAATAGTATTATACACTGGTATTTGAGGCTGTGTAATATAAACATTATTACCCACTCCTTTGTCATATGCGTGGCATTAAAGTGAATAAGTGTGGTTGTAATGCGTAATTGAATTATACTTTGTAGACAACGAAAGTGACTACTGTCTGTCGTAAAAGCTGAAATACTCTCACACAACAATCTCGCACAACAATATCACACAACAAGCTCACACAACAATATCACACAACAAGCTCACACAACAATATCACACAACAAGCTCACAGAACAATATCACACAACAATCTCGCACAACAATATCACACAACAAGCTCACACAACAATATCACACAACAATATCACACAACAAGCTCACACAACAATATCACACAATATCACACAACAATATCACACAACAATATCACACAACAATATCACACAACAATATCACACAACAAGCTCACACAATACCACACAAGCTCACACAACAATATCACACAACAAAGCTCACTGACACAACAATATCACACAACAAGCTCACACAACAATATCACACAACAATATCACACAACAAGCTCACACAACAGGAATATCACACAACAATATCACACAACAATATCACACAACAAGCTCACACAACAATATCACACAACAATATCACACAAGCTCACACAACAATATCGCACAACAAGCTCACACAACAATATCACACAACAAACTCACACAACAATATCACACAACAAGCTCACACAACAATATCACACAACAATATCACACAAAAAACCATAATAAGGATGCAATTCGGTGGCTTCGCTTTTTCTTGTCCATTTAGCAAACAAAATCTCATTTTGTGCACAAAGAAGCATGCTGGACCATGGAGCCTCTGGGTGTGTCAGTGTGCAAGTTAAACGTTTCTCTTGTTCCACGTAAAAGTATGCACGTGTCTGTGATGACTATGACGAGCAGGTTTACATGGCACGACAGGAACCTTTAACGAGGAATGATAGTTTATAGATGATGACAGTTCCTAGTTTACACTGTTACCCATCAGCACACTCCGGTCACGAAACTCCTTCTCGGTTTAACAAATTCAAAATGTGTGCAAATATAAAATATTCTAAATTTAAATAACGTTTCTACATCATTTGCACAGGTATGGCTAATAAAGAATCAATTTGTGTCTGCAGCCAGAATCGGCCATGTTGCAGACAGACAAGCACAACAAGAGGCAGAAAAGCAGGACAGGCAGACAGACAGACAATTACATAAAACGAGCATTACAACAGACGCTGGCATATATATACATTAACAGTGGGGCATCGAGAGACAGACACGGTACGCATGCACGCTCGCTTGCACACACCAAACAACCTCACACACACACAGATACAAAGACACACTAATAAACACACACATACAAACACGCACGCAAGCGCCTATCCACCGATCCACACACACTCACACACACACTCGCACCACCAACACACAGACATAGTGATACGCACGCAAGCACACACACACACAAACACACACACACACACACACACACTCACACACACACTCGCACCACCAACACACAGACATAGTGATACGCACGCAAGCACACACACACACAAACACACACACACACACACACACACTCACACACACACACACACACTCACACACACACTCGCACCACCAACACACAGACATAGTGATACGCACGCAAGCACACACACACACAAACACACACACACACACACTCGCACCACCAACACACAGACATATTGAGACGCACGCAAGCACACACACACACACACACACACACACACACACACACACACACACACACACACACAAAGAGAGAAGAGGAAGACCCACTGACAAGGTATCTTTCTTTCTTTATTTGGTGTTTAACGTCGTTTTCAACCGTTCTAGGTTATATCGCGACGGAGGGAAGGGGGGTGATGGAATGGAGCCACTTGTCAATTGTTTCTTGTTCACAAAAGCACTAATCACAAATTTGCTCCAGGGGCTTGCAACGTAGACAAGGTATCGAGGACAGACAATAAAGAAAGTCAAGTGTTATCTTTTTGAGACTCCAAGCTACCTTCTTGAAAATGAGCGGGTTCTCGTGACCGAGATAATTTACAACACCCACATTCTACTGTGTTTACTCATGTTAACCTTTGTTATGTACTTACCAGGATTACTTAAAATAATCATTATATGCTTGAGTTAGTAATCTTAAAACCCATGTGTTGATTTTGTCATGATAAAAATTGAATAGAGTACGTGCTATTGCAGATACAGCAAGTCGCGTTGAAATCACAAACTGACGACGAAATTGTGGAAAAAAAGTGTGACACGAGTTCATGATGGCTCAGGGGTAAATAAACCACGAAATCTGGTTTGTGGTTTACGCAAGCTAAATAGCCATTAAACGAATGTCATTTGATGCTGTTATAAATGCTATTGCAAGTGTGTTCCATAAGGATAGAATTGTTTTTTTCGTGAGAAGATTTAAATCGTTCTGTAAACCATTTGAGGCAGACTGGGCCTTTAACAACCCGTTGATAAGGCCGTGTGACTTTCTATTACTTTTTTCTGTGAAAAGAAAACATTTTACGCCGAGTTGAATTGACGGTGTGTGTGTGTGTGTGTGTGTGCGTGCGTGTATGTGTGTGTGTATGTGTGTGTGTGCGTGTATGTGTGTGTGTGCGTATGTGTGTGCGTATGTGTGTGTGTGCGTGTATGTGTGTGCGTGTGTGTGCGTGTGTATATGTGTGTGTGTGTATGTGTGTGTGCGTGTGTGTGTATGTGTGTGTGTATGTATGTGTGTGTGCGTGTGTGTATGTGTGTATGTGTGTGTGTGTGTGCCCACACGGAGGCATCTAGATTTATTCCCCTTGTATTCTAAAAAAGAAACAATCGCAAGCACAACGAAGAAATCAAAACACGCCCTCAAATGAAGAGCTCCTTTTAATTCTCAAAGGATTTTTTGTAGAAAGCTTGAAAGGCCCATTAATACTTTATACAGTGAACATGTCTCACACTACGCATAGACGAAAATAATGAATGTAATTCCCAGAAGTAAAAGTTACCATACTACCAAAAACTGTTCTTAGCATATAACAACGTCATGTCCCAAAATAGCCACTATACTACTGGGCAGTCATAGAAAGTGAGTCGGGCTGTCAAGAGGGTCAAATGTCACTTTTGGGTCTCTGATTTCCGAACAAAAAATAAATCAGGATAAATGTTAAAGTTCTAGGTCTTTTACAATGCAAACGGCTTTGTTTTGTTTTTAAATGGGAAGGGCGAGTCAAACGGAAACAATTGCTGACAATGGAGGCCGCCGTCTTGGTATAAACAACAAGTCGCGTAAGGCGGAATTACTACATTTAGTCAAGCTGTTGAAATCACAGAATTAAACTGAACGCACTGCATTTTTTATTTTACCGAGACAATACTGCTTCGTCAATCCCCGCGGCAGTTGTCCCTTGCAACACGAAGTGAAATTGACGAGGCAGAATAGCGCAATAGCGTACTGCAGTAAGCAGGAAAGCACGCTTTTCTGTATTCATTTAAACTTTCTGAGCTAGTTTTGAATAAAACATACTATATCTATATGTTTTTGGAATCAGGAAATGAAGAATAAGATGAAACCATCTTTTGAATCGATTTTTTTACATTTTAATCGTAGCACTAATTAACCTATTTTCGTTAATTGTGATCACATTTTAAGAGTAAACATAACATATGTATATATATTTTTAGATTCAGAAATTGATGAAAAATACGATGCAATCAATTTTGAATCTGTTTGCGACAATTTCATTTTTATGACAACTTTAATGAGCAAACTCATTAATTACTTTTTAATCCTCCACGCTGAAATGCAATACTAAAGTCCGGGCTTTGTCGAAGATAAATTGACCAAAATTTCAACCAATTTGGTTACAAAATGAGGGCGTAACAGTGCCGCCGCAAGTTTCACTAAATGCCGGATATGACGTCAGCGAAGACATTCATCGAGAAAAAGAAAAAATGGTCTGGGGATATCATACCTATGAACTCTTATGTGAAGTTTCATGAAGATCGGTCCGGAAGTTTTCTCGGAACTGATCTACACACACACACACACACACACACACACACACACATACACCACGACCCGTGTGTGTGCGTGCGTGTAGAGCGATTCAGACCAAACTACTGGACCGATCTTTATGAAATTTGACATGAAAGTTCCTGGGTATGATATCCCCATACGTTTTTTTTCATTTTTTTGATAAATGTCTTTGATGACGTCATATCCGGCTTTTCGTGAAAGTTGAGGCGGCACTGTCACGCTCTCATTTTTCAACCAAATTGGTTGAAATTTTGGTCAAGTATTGTTCGACGAAGCCCGGACTTCGGTATTGCATTTCAGCGTGGTGGCTTAAAAATTAATTTATGACTTTGGTCATTAAAAATCTGAAAATTGTAAAAAAAAAAATTCTTTTATAAAACGATCCAAATTTACGTTCATCGTATTCTCCATCATTTGCTGATTCCAAAAACATATAAATATGTTATATTTGGATTAAAAACAAGCTCTAAAAATTAAATATATAAAAATTATTATCAAAATTAAATTGTTGACATCAATTTAAAAACACTTTTATCTTATTCCTTATCGGTTCCTGATTCCAAAACCATATAGATATGATATGTTTGGATTAAAAACACGCTCAGAAAGTTAAAACGAAGAGAGGTACAGAAAAGCGTGCTATCGTTCTCAGCGCAACTACTACCCCGCTCTTCTTGTCAATTTCACTGCCTTTGCCGTGAGCGATGGACTGACGATGTTACGAGTATACGGTCTTGCTGCGTTGCATTGCGTTCAGTTTCATTCTGTGAGTTCGACAGCTACTTGACTAAATGTTGTATTTTCGCCTTACTTGTTATATTCTCAAGTCCCTTGTGATATTTAATAAAAAAATGGTTACATTGGAAATTACACTTCAAAAATAGCCACACGAAACTTTAGGCTTGATTCGTGTTGAACATGCAGTAGCTTGGTGCATTGTTTGTTGAGCCTATTTGTGTCACTTTAGTCTGCAATAAAGTTTGTACGGATTATGTATTCAACGGCCCCACCCCTATTACGTCGTGAGACATCTACAGTCTCGTGTGCAAGAAAACTCTCTGTCACACGACTAACTCGTAATAGCGGGTAATGTTCAACTGTGTGGCTGCGTGAATTTTGCCGTGAAGCGTCCATCCAGTCCTATACAGGTGTGGCCGGTCAGTCCCATACAGGTGTGGCGGTCAGTCCCATACAGGTGTGGTGGTCAGTCCCATACAGGTGTGGCGGTCAGTCCCATACAGGTGTGGCGGTCAGTCCCATACAGGTGTGGCGGTCAGTCCCATACAGGTGTGGTGGTCAGTCCCATACAGGTGTGGTGGTCAGTCCCATACAGGTGTGGTGGTCAGTCCCATACAGGTGTGGTGGTCAGTCCCATACAGGTGTGGCGGTCAGTCCCATACAGGTGTGGTGGTCAGTCCCATACAGGTGTGGTGGTCAGTCCCATACAGGTGTGGCCGGTCAGTCCCATACAGGTGTGGCCGGTCAGTCCCATACAGGTGTGGCGGTCAGTCCCATACAGGTGTGGTGGTCAGTCCCATACAGGTGTGGCGGTCAGTCCCATACAGGTGTGGCGGTCAGTCCCATACAGGTGTGGTGGTCAGTCCCATACAGGTGTGGCCGGTCAGTCCCATACAGGTGTGGCGGTCAGTCCCATACAGGTGTGGTGGTCAGTCCTATACAGGTGTGGTGGTCAGTCCCATACAGGTGTGGTGGTCAGTCCCATACAGGTGTGGTGGTCAGTCCCATACAGGTGTGGTGGTCAGTCCCATACAGGTGTGGCGGTCAGTCCCATACAGGTGTGGCGGTCAGTCCCATACAGGTGTGGTGGTCAGTCCCATACAGGTGTGGTGGTCAGTCCCATACAGGTTTGGCGGTCAGTCCCATACAGGTGTGGCGGTCAGTCCCATACAGGTGTGGCGGTGTGGCGGTCAGTCCCATACAGGTGTGGCGGTGTGGCGGTCAGTCCCATACAGGTGTGGCGGTCAGTCCCATACAGGTGTGGTGGTCAGTCCCATACAGGTTTGGTGGTCAGTCCCATACAGGTGTGGTGGTCAGTCCCATACAGGTGTGGTGGTCAGTCCCATACAGGTGTGGTGGTCAGTCCCATACAGGTGTGGCGGTCAGTCCCATACAGGTGTGGTGGTCAGTCCTATACAGGTGTGGTGGTCAGTCCCATACAGGTGTGGTGGTCAGTCCCATACAGGTGTGGTGGTCAGTCCCATACAGGTGTGGTGGTCAGTCCCATACAGGTGTGGCGGTCAGTCCCATACAGGTGTGGCGGTCAGTCCCATACAGGTGTGGTGGTCAGTCCCATACAGGTGTGGCGGTCAGTCCCATACAGGTTTGGCGGTCAGTCCCATACAGGTGTGGCGGTCAGTCCCATACAGGTGTGGTGGTCAGTCCCATACAGGTGTGGTGGTCAGTCCCATACAGGTGTGGCCGGTCAGTCCCATACAGGTGTGGTGGTCAGTCCCATACAGGTGTGGTGGTCAGTCCCATACAGGTGTGGCGGTCAGTCCCATACAGGTGTGGTGGTCAGTCCCATACAGGTGTGGTGGTCAGTCCCATACAGGTGTGGTGGTCAGTCCCATACAGGTGTGGCGGTCAGTCCCATACAGGTGTGGTGGTCAGTCCCATACAGGTGTGGTGGTCAGTCCCATACAGGTGTGGTGGTCAGTCCCATACAGGTGTGGCCGGTCAGTCCCATACAGGTGTGGCCGGTCAGTCCCATACAGGTGTGGCCGGTCAGTCCCATACAGGTGTGGTGGTCAGTCCCATACAGGTGTGGTGGTCAGTCCCATACAGGTGTGGCGGTCAGTCCCATACAGGTGTGGTGGTCAGTCCCATACAGGTGTGGCCGGTCAGTCCCATACAGGTGTGGCCGGTCAGTCCCATACAGGTGTGGCGGTCAGTCCCATACAGGTGTGGTGGTCAGTCCCATACAGGTTTGGCGGTGTGGTGGTCAGTCCCATACAGGTGTGGCGGTCAGTCCCATACAGGTGTGGTGGTCAGTCCCATACAGGTGTGGTGGTCAGTCCCATACAGGTGTGGTGGTCAGTCCCATACAGGTGTGGTGGTCAGTCCCATACAGGTGTGGTGGTCAGTCCCATACAGGTGTGGTGGTCAGTCCCATACAGGTGTGGTGGTCAGTCCCATACAGGTGTGGTGGTCAGTCCCATACAGGTGTGGCGGTCAGTCCCATACAGGTTTGGCGGTGTGGCGGTCAGTCCCATACAGGTGTGGTGGTCAGTCCCATACAGGTGTGGTGGTCAGTCCCATACAGGTGTGGTGGTCAGTCCCATACAGGTGTGGCGGTCAGTCCCATACAGGTTTGGCGGTGTGGCGGTCAGTCCCATACAGGTGTGGTGGTCAGTCCCATACAGGTGTGGTGGTCAGTCCCATACAGGTGTGGTGGTCAGTCCCATACAGGTGTGGTGGTCAGTCCCATACAGGTGTGGTGGTCAGTCCCATACAGGTGTGGTGGTCAGTCCCATACAGGTGTGGCGGTCAGTCCCATACAGGTGTGGTGGTCAGTCCCATACAAGGTGTGGCGGTCAGTCCCATACAGGTGTGGCGGTCAGTCCCATACAGGTGTGGCGGTGTGGCGGTCAGTCCCATACAGGTGTGGCGGTGTGGCGGTCAGTCCCATACAGGTGTGGCGGTGTGGTGGTCAGTCCCATACAGGTGTGGCGGTCAGTCCCATACAGGTGTGGCGGTCAGTCCCATACAGGTGTGGCGGTCAGTCCCATACAGGTGTGGCGGTCAGTCCCATACAGGTGTGGCGGTGTGGCGGTCAGTCCCATACAGGTGTGGCGGTGTGGCGGTCAGTCCCATACAGGTGTGGCGGTCAGTCCCATACAGGTGTGGTGGTCAGTCCCATACAGGTGTGGTGGTCAGTCCCATACAGGTGTGGTGGTCAGTCCCATACAGGTGTGGTGGTCAGTCCCATACAGGTGTGGTGGTCAGTCCCATACAGGTGTGGTGGTCAGTCCCATACAGGTGTGGGGGTCAGTCCCATACAGGTGTGGTGGTCAGTCCCATACAGGTGTGGCGGTCAGTCCCATACAGGTGTGGCGGTCAGTCCCATACAGGTGTGGCGGTCAGTCCCATACAGGTGTGGCGGTGTGGCGGTCAGTCCCATACAGGTGTGGCGGTGTGGCGGTCAGTCCCATACAGGTGTGGCGGTGTGGCGGTCAGTCCCATACAGGTGTGGCGGTGTGGCGGTCAGTCCCATACAGGTGTGGCGGTGTGGCGGTCAGTCCCATACAGGTGTGGCGGTGTGGCGGTCAGTCCCATACAGGTGTGGTGGTCAGTCCCATACAGGTGTGGTGGTCAGTCCCATACAGGTGTGGTGGTCAGTCCCATACAGGTGTGGTGGTCAGTCCCATACAGGTGTGGCGGTCAGTCCCATACAGGTTTGGCGGTCAGTCCCATAGAGGTGTGGTGGTCAGTCCCATACAGGTGTGGCGGTCAGTCCCATACAGGTGTGGTGGTCAGTCCCATACAGGTGTGGCCGGTCAGTCCCATACAGGTTTGGCGGTGTGGCGGTCAGTCCCATACAGGTGTGGTGGTCAGTCCCATACAGGTGTGGTGGTCAGTCCCATACAGGTGTGGTGGTCAGTCCCATACAGGTGTGGTGGTCAGTCCCATACAGGTTTGGCGGTCTGTCCCATACAGGTTTGTCGGTCAGTCCCATACAGGTGTGGCCGGTCAGTCCCATACAGGTGTGGTGGTCAGTCCCATACAGGTGTGGCGGTCAGTCCCATACAGGTGTGGCGGTCAGTCCCATACAGGTGTGGCGGTCAGTCCCATACAGGTGTGGCGGTCAGTCCCATACAGGTTTGGCGGTCTGTCCCATACAGGTTTGTCGGTCAGTCCCATACAGGTGTGGTGGTCAGTCCCATACAGGTGTGGTGGTCAGTCCCATACAGGTTTGGCGGTCAGTCCCATACAGGTGTGGGGGTCAGTCCCATACAGGTGTGGTGGTCAGTCCCATACAGGTGTGGTGGTCAGTCCCATACAGGTGTGGCGGTCAGTCCCATACAGGTTTGGCGGTGTCCCAAGTTGTCCTGAGAGATATTACAGACGGACACTGCTGTTTCCCTCAAAGGTGGGGTTGTCAACCACAGGGTATGTTGTCAGGCCAAGGGTGGTCGGAATTTCGCTATTTTTGTTTTTTCCATGTGTGTTCATGTCTGACGTCAGCTGCCTGGCAAACAAACGAAGAAGAATGAATTGGACATTGCTGGAAAAATAGGACAATGGATTGGACATTACGATAGGATGCCTTTGCTGGACAAATAAGACAATGGATTGGACATTGCGATAGGAGGCTTTCGCTGGACAAATAGGACAATGGATTGGACATTGCGATAGGAGGCTTTCGCTGGACAAATAGGACAATGGATTGGACATTGCGATAGGAGGCCTTCGCTGGACAAATAGGACAATGGATTGGACATTGCGATAGGATGCCTTCGCTGGACAAATAGGACAATGGATTGGACATTGCGATAGGAGGCCTTCGCTGGACAAATAGGACAATGGATTGGACATTGCGATAGGAGGCCTTCGCTGGACAAATAGGACAATGGATTGGACATTACGATAGGATGCTTTCGCTGGACAAATAGGACAATGGATTGGACATTACGATAGGATGCCTTCGCTGGACAAATAGGACAATGGATTGGACATTACGGTAGGAGGCCTTCGCTGGACAAATAGGACAATGGATTGGACATTACGACAGGATGCCTTCGCTGGAGAAATAGGACAATGGATTGGACATTGCGATAGGAGGCCTTCGCTGGAAAAATAGGACAATGGATTGGACATTGCGATAGGAGGCCTTCGCTGGAAAAATAGGACAATGGATTGGACATTGCGATAGGATGCCTTCGCTGGAAAAATAGGACAATGGATTGGACATTGCGATAGGATGCCTTCGCTGGAAAAATAGGACAATGAATTGGACATTGCGATAGGAGGCCTTCGCTGGAAAAATAGGACAATGAATTGGACATTGCGATAGGAGGCCTTCGCTGGAAAAATAGGACAATGAATTGGACATTGCGATAGGATGCCTTCGCTGGAAAAATAGGACAATGAATTGGACATTGCGATAGGAGGCCTTCGCTGGAAAAATAGGACAATGGATTGGACATTGCGATAGGATGCCTTCGCTGGAAAAAAAGGACAATGAATTGGACATTGCGATAGGAGGCCTTCGCTGGAAAAATAGGACAATGGATTGGACATTGCGATAGGAGGCCTTCGCTGGACAAATAGGACAATGGATTGGACATTGCGATAGGAGGCCTTCGCTGGAAAAATAGGACAATGGATTGGACATTACGATAGGAGGCCTTCGCTGGAAAAATAGGACAATGGATTGGACATTACGACAGGATGCCTTCGCTGGAGAAATAGGACAATGGATTGGACATTGCGATAGGAGGCCTTCGCTGGAAAAATAGGACAATGGATTGGACATTGCGATAGGAGGCCTTCGCTGGAAAAATAGGACAATGGATTGGACATTGCGATAGGATGCCTTCGCTGGAAAAATAGGACAATGGATTGGACATTGCGATAGGATGCCTTCGCTGGAAAAATAGGACAATGAATTGGACATTGCGATAGGAGGCCTTCGCTGGAAAAATAGGACAATGAATTGGACATTGCGATAGGAGGCCTTCGCTGGAAAAATAGGACAATGAATTGGACATTGCGATAGGATGCCTTCGCTGGAAAAATAGGACAATGAATTGGACATTGCGATAGGAGGCCTTCGCTGGAAAAATAGGACAATGGATTGGACATTGCGATAGGATGCCTTCGCTGGAAAAAAAGGACAATGAATTGGACATTGCGATAGGAGGCCTTCGCTGGAAAAATAGGACAATGGATTGGACATTGCGATAGGATGCCTTCGCTGGACAAATAGGACAATGGATTGGACATTACGATAGGAGGCCTTCGCTGGAAAAATAGGACAATGGATTGGACATTGCGATAGGATGCCTTCGCTGGACAAATAGGACAATGGATTGGACATTACGATAGGATGCTTTCGCTGGACAAATAGGACAATGGATTGGACATTACGATAGGATGCCTTCCCTGGACAAATAGGACGATGGATTGGACATTGCGATACGAGGCTTTCGCTGGACAAATAGGACAATGGATTGGACATTACGATAGGATGCTTTCGCTGGACAAATAGGACAATGGATTGGACATTACGATAGGATGCCTTCCCTGGACAAATAGGACAATGGATTGGACATTACGATAGGATGCCTTTGCTGGACAAATAGGACAATGGATTGGACATGACGATAGGATGCCTTCGCTGGAGAAATAGGACAATGGATTGGACATTGCGATAGGAGGCCTTCGCTGGAAAAATAGGACAATGGATTGGACATTGCGATAGGAGGCCTTCGCTGGACAAATAGGACAATGGATTGGACATTGCGATAGGATGCCTTCGCTGGACAAATAGGACAATGGATTGGACATTGCGATAGGAGGCCTTCGCTGGAAAAATAGGACAATGGATTGGACATTGCGATAGGAGGCCTTCGCTGGAAAAATAGGACAATGGATTGGACATTGCGATAGGATGCCTTCGCTGGAAAAATAGGACAATGGATTGGACATTGCGATAGGATGCCTTCGCTGGAAAAATAGGACAATGAATTGGACATTGCGATAGGCCTTCGCTGGAAAAATAGGACAATGAATTGGACATTGCGATAGGAGGCCTTCGCTGGAAAAATAGGACAATGAATTGGACATTGCGATAGGATGCCTTCGCTGGAAAAATAGGACAATGAATTGGACATTGCGATAGGAGGCCTTCGCTGGAAAAATAGGACAATGGATTGGACATTGCGATAGGATGCCTTCGCTGGAAAAAAAGGACAATGAATTGGACATTGCGATAGGAGGCCTTCGCTGGAAAAATAGGACAATGGATTGGACATTGCGATAGGATGCCTTCGCTGGACAAATAGGACAATGGATTGGACATTACGATAGGAGGCCTTCGCTGGAAAAATAGGACAATGGATTGGACATTGCGATAGGATGCCTTCGCTGGACAAATAGGACAATGGATTGGACATTACGATAGGAGGCCTTCGCTGGAAAAATAGGACAATGAATTGGACATTGCGATAGGATGCCTTCGCTGGAAAAAATAGGACAATGGATTGGACATTGCGATAGGAGGCCTTCGCTGGAAAAATAGGACATTGAATTGGACATTGCGATAGGATGCCTTCGCTGGAAAAATAGGACAATGAATTGGACATTGCAATAGGAGGCCTTCGCTGGAAAAATAGGACAATGGATTGGACATTGCGATAGGATGCCTTCGCTGGAAAAATAGGACAATGAATTGGACATTGCGATAGGAGGCCTTCGCTGGAAATATAGGACAATGAATTGGACATTGCGATAGGATGCCTTCGCTGGAAAAATAGGACAATGAATTGGACATTGCGATAGGAGGCCTTCGCTGGAAAAATAGGACAATGGATTGGACATTGCGATAGGATGCCTTCGCTGGACAAATAGGACAATGGATTGGACATTACGATAGGAGGCCTTCGCTGGACAAATAGGACAATGGATTGGACATTACGATAGGATGCTTTCGCTGGACAAATAGGACAATGGATTGGACATTACGATAGGAGGCCTTCGCTGGAAAAATAGGACAATGGATTGGACATTGCGATAGGATGCCTTTGCTGGACAAATAGGACAATGGATTGGACATTACGATAGGAGGCCTTCGCTGGAAAAATAGGACAACGAATTGGACATTGCGATAGGATGCCTTCGCTGGAAAAATAGGACAATGGATTGGACATTGCGATAGGATGCCTTTGCTGGAAAAATAGGACAATGGATTGGACATTGCGATAGGAGGCCTTCGCTGGACAAATAGGACAATGGATTGGACATTGCGATAGGATGCCTTCGCTGGAAAAAAAGGACAATGGATTGGACATTACGATAGGAGGCCTTCGCTGGAAAAATAGGACAATAGATTGGACATTGCGATAGGATGCCTTCGCTGGAAAAATAGGACAATGGATTGGACATTGCGATAGGATGCCTTCGCTGGAAAAATAGGACAATGGATTGGACATTACGATAGGAGGCCTTCGCTGGAAAAATAGGACAATGGATTGGACATTACGATAGGATGCCTTCGCTGGAAAAATAGGACAATGGATTGGACATTGCGATTGGAGGCCTTCGCTGGAAAAATAGGACAATGGATTGGACATTACGATAGGATGCCTTCGCTGGAAAAATAGGACAATGGATTGGACATTCAATAGGATGCCTTCGCTGGAAAAATAGGACAATGAATTGGACATTGCGATAGGATGCCTTCGCTGGAAAAATAGGACAATGGATTGGACATTGCGATAGGATGCCTTCGCTGGAAAAATAGGACAATGGATTGGACATTGCGATAGGATGCCTTCGCTGGAAAAATAGGACAATGGATTGGACATTGCGATAGGAGGCCTTCGCTGGAAAAATAGGACAATGGATTGGACATTGCGATAGGATGCCTTCGCTGGAAAAATAGGACAATGGATTGGACATTGCGATACGAGGCCTTCGCTGGAAAAATAGGACAATGGATTGGACATTACGATAGGATGCCTTTGCTGGACAAATAAGACAATGGATTGGACATTACGACAGGATGCATTTGCTGGACAAATAAGACAATGGATTGGATATTACGATAGGATGCCTTTGCTAGACAAATAGGACAATGGATTGGACATTACGATATGATGCCTTTGCTGGACAAATAGGACGATGGATTGGCGTTACGATAGGATGCCTTCGCAGGACAAAATTTAATAGTACAAATCCAATTCACGAGAGACACGGACAAGGAATGAAAGCATGACAGTTTTATACAAGCATAAACAGACAAAACCCATCTCCAGCAGACATTTGGACCCAGATTGTTTCTCTCTGTATTTGCTTGTCTACATTCTTTATTTGTTCATAATTATGCCTCTTTTTTCCATGAGGGATAGTGTGTGTGTGTGTGTGTGTGTGTGTGTGTGTGTGTGTGTGTGTGAATGTGTGTGTGTGTGAATGTGTGTGTGTGTGAATGTGTGTGTGTGAGCGCGCGCGTGTGTGTGTGCGTGCGTGCGTGCGGGCGTGTGTGAGTGTGTGTGTGTGTACGCGCACGCGCGCCAACACCAACCTGTTGTCGTCGAAGTTATTGCTTCCAGAAGCATTACTGCGTTCGGTAGGACGACGACGACTACAACGCCACCATAACGCCAGCGCCAGCACCACCGTGACAACAGCAGGAACGCTGATATACACTGCCAGCAGACTAGTAGAACCACCTCCTTCTGCAATGATTTCATGGACAAGACAGATGATCATGACAAGAGAGATGATATGACACGACTGATGATCATGACACAACTGATGATCATGACAAGACTGATGATCATGGACAGACAGATGATCATGACAAGACTGATGATCATGACACGACTGATGATCATGACAAGACTGATGATCATGACACGACAGATGATCATGACAAGACAGATGATATGACACAACTGATTAACATAACAAGACTGATGATCATGACACGACTGATGATCATGACAAGACTGATTAACATAACAAGACAGATGATCATGACAAGAGAGATGATATGACACAACTGATGATCATGACAAGACTAATGATCATGACACGGACACATGATCATGACAAGAGAGATGATATGACACGACTGCTGATCATGACACGACTGATGATATGACACAACTGACGATTATGACACGAATGATAATATGACACAACTGATGATCATGACACGACTGATGATATGACACAACTGATGATCATGACAAGAGTGATAATTATGACACGACTGATTAACATAACAAGAGAGATGATATGACACAACTGATGATCATGGCACGACTGATGATCATGACAAGACTGATGATCATGACACGACTGATGATCATGACAAGACTGATGATCATGACACGACTGATGATCATGACAAGACTGATGATCATGACACGACAGATGATCATGACAAGACTGATGATCATGACAAGAGAGATGATATGACACAACTGATTAACATAACAAGACAGATGATCATGACAAGACTGATGATCATAACAAGACTGATGATCATGACACGACTGATGATCATGACAAGAGAGATGATATGACACAACTGATTAACATAACAAGACAGATGATCATGACAAGAGAGATGATATGACACAACTGATTAACATAACAAGACAGATGATCATGACACGACTGATTAACATAACATGACAGATGATCATGACACGACTGATTAACATAACAAGACAGATGATCATGACACGACAGATGATCACGACAAGACTGATGATCATGACACGACAGATGATCACGACAAGAATGATAATCATGGACAGACATGTTTTTCAATGTTTCGATAAATGTCTCTGATGACGTCATATCCGGATTTTAGTGGTAGTTAAGGCGGCACTGTCACACTCTCATTTTTCAACCAAATGGGTTGAGATTTGGGTCAAGCAATCTTTGACTCAGTCTTGTCTTTGGGATTGCAATTCAGCTCGGAAGTTTAACACTCAGTTTATTAGTTTGCACGTTAAAGTTGTCATTAAAAATTAATTTTTACTTGCAGATTCAACAATCATTGCGTTGTATTCCCCATTTTCTCTTGAATTCAAAAATATATAGATATTTTATATTTACTTTAAAATCGCGCTCAGAATTACAGAAAATAGATTGAGTATGATGTTTGCATGCTTCGCAGATACGAGCTTGACACGTCTCGGTCCTCGGGTATGATTAGCCGAGACTTTTTAAATGTAGTCTCGCCGATGACTGGTTTTATTTTTGGAGTTGATCGTTTTCTTTGAAGGGTACAGATTGATTAAATGTGTTTATATCGCTTCACTCGACTTGTTTAATCTTATCTCTCCTTCACTCGACTTGTTTAATCTTATCTCTCCTTCGAAAAAAAAATCCTTTGACAAAATCATTAGGAATATATGCATTACAAAAAAGGCTTTCCAAGCAGCTAAATTATAACTGACCAACGCGCGCCCAGAAACGCATGCATTTCAAAAGCTGACCGTCACAAGTCAAACGCGTATTATAAAGTGAAGATTTCTTTTGACAATGGATAGATTAAATCTCAAATCATACTCACCAGTAGGCTTGCTTCTGAAAACGTGCACACACTTACATTACAAGACCCGCTCACCAAGACACACGCGCAAACACACCCACACGCACGCACATACAGACACTCACACGCACGTACGCACGCACACACGCAAGAACGCATGCACACACACACATCCGCAAACACAGACTCACACGCACATTCGCACGCACATACGCAAGAACGCATGCACACACACACATCCGCACACATAGATACACACACATGCTGCATTGAACCAACTGATATCAGTAATCATTTGTCTTTTTACACAATACAGTGAAGGAGGATGTATACATTTATTGCTCTTCTTTCTTTCCTGAAAGTTTCTTTTGGGCACTCTCCATTCCCAAGTTTATTATTTTGAACAAATAGCCCCTACCCCGTCCCGTTTCAAATAATTGAAAAGAAAAAATAACTCGTTTTCTTCTCACCGGCAGACAGCTTGTCCATCTATGACGTCACACAACTGCGAGGAACCGTCACAGGCGGCCAGTGCTTGCACGACGTCACAAGGATCAGTTACTGTTAAAAAGATGAACGAGTTAGCGCTGTATGATGCAGCACCCCTGACACACACACAAGACATGCGATGTTAAGCAGCTAAGGTAATCCCCCGAAAAAAGCGCAGGGATCATGCTACGCGAATCATCTCCACTGGCCATGGCTTCCAGTGCAACAGAGAATGCAGTACAAGCTGGGCACTCTCGCTGTCAACTACTTTCATGGCACCCTCCCTCCTTACTTGTCATCAGAACTGACACAGCACTCTCGCTGTCAACTACTTTCATGGCACCCTCCCTCCTTACTTGTCATCAAAACTGACACAGTACTCTCGCTTTCAACTACTTTCATGGCACCCTCCCTCCTTACCTGTCATCAGAACTGACACAGCACTCTCGCTGTCAACTACTTTCATGGCACCCTCCCTCCTTACTTGTCATCAAAACTGACACAGCACTCTCGCTGTCAACTACTTTCATGGCACCCTCCCTCCTTACTTGTCATCAAAACTGACAAAGTACTCTCGCTTTCAACTACTTTCATGGCACCCTCCCTCCTTACCTGTCATCAGAACTGACACAGCACTCTCGCTGTCAACTACTTTCATGGCACCCTCCCTCCTTACCTGTCATCAGAACTGACACAGCACTCTCGCTGTCAACTACTTTCATGGCACCCTCCCTCCTTACTTGTCATCAACACTGACACAGTACTCTCGCTGTCAACTACTTTCATGGCACCCTCCCTCCTTACCTGTCATCAGAACTGACAAAGCACTCTCGCTGTCAACTACTTTCATGGCACCCTCCCTCCTTACTTGTCATCACCACTGACACAGTACTCTCGCTGTCAACTACTTTCATGGCACCCTCCCTCCTTACTTGTCATCAGAACTGACAAAGTACTCTCGCTTTCAACTACTTTCATGGCACCCTCCCTCCTTACCTGTCATCAACACTGACAAAGCACTCTCGCTGTCAACTACTTTCATGGCACCCTCCCTCCTTACTTGTCATCAACACTGACAAAGCACTCTCGCTGTCAACTACTTTCATGGCACCCTCCCTCCTTACTTGTCATCAACACTGACAAAGCACTCTCGCTGTCAACTACTTTCATGGCACCCTCCCTCCTTACTTGTCATCAACACTGACAAAGCACTCTCGCTGTCAACTACTTTCATGGCACCCTCCCTCCTTACTTGTCATCAGAACTGACAAAGTACTCTCGCTTTCAACTACTTTCATGGCACCCTCCCTCCTTACCTGTCATCAACACTGACAAAGCACTCTCGCTGTCAACTACTTTCATGGCACCCTCCCTCCTTACTTGTCATCAACACTGACAAAGCACTCTCGCTGTCAACTACTTTCATGGCACCCTCCCTCCTTACTTGTCATCAACACTGACAAAGCACTCTCGCTGTCAACTACTTTCATGGCACCCTCCCTCCTTACTTGTCATCAACACTGACAAAGCACTCTCGCTGTCAACTACTTTCATGGCACCCTCCCTCCTTACTTGTCATCAACACTGACAAAGCACTCTCGCTGTCAACTACTTTCATGGCACCCTCCCTCCTTACTTGTCATCAAAACTGACATAGTACTCTCGCTGTCAACTACTTTCATGGCACCCTCCCTCCTTACTTGTCATCAACACTGACAAAGCACTCTCGCTGTCAACTACTTTCATGGCACCCTCCCTCCTTACTTGTCATCAACACTGACAAAGTACTCTCGCTTTCAACTACTTTCATGGCACCCTCCCTCCTTACCTGTCATCAAAATTGACACAGTACTCTCGCTGTCAACTACTTTCATGGCACCCTCCCTCCTTACCTGTCATCAAAACTGACACAGTACTCTCGCTGTCAACTACTTTCATGGCACCCTCCCTCCTTACCTGTCATCAAAACTGACACAGTACTCTCGCTGTCAACTACTTTCATGGCACCCTCCCTCCTTACCTGTCATCAAAACTGACACAGTACTCTCGCTGTCAACTACTTTCATGGCACCCTCCCTCCTTACCTGTCATCAAAACTGACACAGTACTCTCGCTGTCAACTACTTTCATGGCACCCTCCCTCCTTACTTGTCATCAGAACTGACAAAGTACTCTCGCTGTCAACTACTTTCATGGCACCCTCCCTCCTTACCTGTCATCAACACTGACAAAGCACTCTCGCTGTCAACTACTTTCATGGCACCCTCCCTCCTTACTTGTCATCAACACTGACAAAGCACTCTCGCTGTCAACTACTTTCATGGCACCCTCCCTCCTTACTTGTCATCAACACTGACACAGTACTCTCGCTGTCAACTACTTTCATGGCACCCTCCCTCCTTACCTGTCATCAGAACTGACAAAGCACACTCGCTGTCAACTACTTTCATGGCACCCTCCCTCCTTACTTGTCATCAACACTGACACAGTACTCTCGCTGTCAACTACTTTCATGGCACCCTCCCTCCTTACTTGTCATCAGAACTGACAAAGTACTCTCGCTTTCAACTACTTTCATGGCACCCTCCCTCCTTACCTGTCATCAACACTGACAAAGCACTCTCGCTGTCAACTACTTTCATGGCACCCTCCCTCCTTACTTGTCATCAACACTGACAAAGCACTCTCGCTGTCAACTACTTTCATGGCACCCTCCCTCCTTACTTGTCATCAACACTGACACAGTACTCTCGCTGTCAACTCCTTTCATGGCACCCTCCCTCCTTACTTGTCATCAGAACTGACAAAGTACTCTCGCTTTCAACTACTTTCATGGCACCCTCCCTCCTTACCTGTCATCAACACTGACAAAGCACTCTCGCTGTCAACTACTTTCATGGCACCCTCCCTCCTTACTTGTCATCAACACTGACAAAGCACTCTCGCTGTCAACTACTTTCATGGCACCCTCCCTCCTTACTTGTCATCAACACTGACAAAGCACTCTCGCTGTCAACTACTTTCATGGCACCCTCCCTCCTTACTTGTCATCAACACTGACAAAGCACTCTCGCTGTCAACTACTTTCATGGCACCCTCCCTCCTTACTTGTCATCAGAACTGACAAAGTACTCTCGCTTTCAACTACTTTCATGGCACCCTCCCTCCTTACCTGTCATCAACACTGACAAAGCACTCTCGCTGTCAACTACTTTCATGGCACCCTCCCTCCTTACTTGTCATCAACACTGACAAAGCACTCTCGCTGTCAACTACTTTCATGGCACCCTCCCTCCTTACTTGTCATCAACACTGACACAGTACTCTCGCTGTCAACTACTTTCATGGCACCCTCCCTCCTTACTTGTCATCAACACTGACAAAGCACTCTCGCTGTCAACTACTTTCATGGCATCCTCCCTCCTTACTTGTCATCAAAACTGACACAGTACTCTCGCTGTCAACTACTTTCATGGCACCCTCCCTCCTTACTTGTCATCAACACTGACAAAGCACTCTCGCTGTCAACTACTTTCATGGCACCCTCCCTCCTTACTTGTCATCAAAACTGACACAGTACTCTCGCTGTCAACTACTTTCATGGCACCCTCCCTCCTTACTTGTCATTAACACTGACACAGTACTCTCGCTGTCAACTACTTTCATGGCACCCTCCCTCCTTACTTGTCATCAAAACTGACACAGTACTCTCGCTGTCAACTACTTTCATGGCACCCTCCCTCCTTACTTGTCATCAACACTGACAAAGCACTCTCCCTGTCAACTACTTTCATGGCACCCTCCCTCCTTACCTGTCATCAAAACTGACACAGTACTCTCGCTGTCAACTACTTTCATGGCACCCTCCCTCCTTACCTGTCATCAAAACTGACACAGTACTCTCGCTGTCAACTACTTTCATGGCACCCTCCCTCCTTACCTGTCATCAAAACTGACACAGTACTCTCGCTGTCAACTACTTTCATCTCACCCTCCCTCCTTACTTGTCATCAGAACTGACAAAGTACTCTCGCTGTCAACTACTTTCATGGCACCCTCCCTCCTTACCTGTCATCAATACTGACAAACCACTCTCGCTGTCAACTACTTTCATGGCACCCTCCCTCCTTACTTGTCATCAACACTGACAAAGCACTCTCGCTGTCAACTACTTTCATGGCACCCTCCCTCCTTACTTGTCATCAAAACTGACACAGTACTCTCGCTGTCAACTACTTTCATGGCACCCTCCCTCCTTACTTGTCATCAACACTGACAAAGCACTCTCGCTGTCAACTACTTTCATGGCACCCTCCCTCCTTACTTGTCATCAACACTGACAAAGCACTCTCGCTGTCAACTACTTTCATGGCACCCTCCCTCCTTACTTGTCATCAACACTGACAAAGCACTCTCGCTGTCAACTACTTTCATGGCACCCTCCCTCCTTACTTGTCATCAACACTGACAAAGCACTCTCGCTGTCAACTACTTTCATGGCACCCTCCCTCCTTACTTGTCATCAAAACTGACACAGTACTCTCGCTGTCAACTACTTTCATGGCACCCTCCCTCCTTACTTGTCATCAACACTGACAAAGTACTCTCGCTGTCAACTACTTTCATGGCACCCTCCCTCCTTACTTGTCATCAAAACTGACACAGTACTCTCGCTGTCAACTACTTTCATGGCACCCTCCCTCCTTACTTGTCATCAAAACTGACACAGTACTCTCGCTGTCAACTACTTTCATGCACCCTCCCTCCTCACCTGTCATCAAAACTGACACAGTACTCTCGCTGTCAACTACTTTCATGGCACCCTCCCTCCTTACCTGTCATCAAAACTGACACAGTACTCTCGCTGTCAACTACTTTCATGGCACCCTCCCTCCTTACCTGTCATCAAAACTGACACAGTACTCTCGCTGTCAACTACTTTCATGGCACCCTCCCTCCTTACCTGTCATCAAAACTGACACAGTACTCTCGCTGTCAACTACTTTCATGGCACCCTCCCTCCTTACTTGTCATCAACACTGACAAAGTACTCTCGCTTTCAGCTACTTTCATGGCACCCTCCCTCCTTACTTGTCATCAGAACTGACAAAGTACTCTCGCTTTCAACTACTTTCATGGCACCCTCCCCCCTTACTTGTCATCAACACTGACAAAGTACTCTCCAACTACTTTCATGGCACCCTCCCTCCTTACTTGTCATCAAAACTGACAAAGTACTCTCCAACTATAGGTCCATGAGGTCCTCATCCCAGCTGCTCCTCACAGTTCCTAGAACAAAACTAAAATCAGCTGGACAAAGATCCTTCAGATTCCAAGTCCCTACACTCTGGAACTCACTTCCCCTTGCGGTCCGCCAGTCTCCCTCACTACCATCATTTAAGATTAAACTGAAGACTCACCTGTACAAATCTGCCTTTTACTGAAATGAGCAAAGTAATTAGGACATTGAAGCTGTGGTATAATGCGTGCATGTGACTTGTGAGTGAATGTGCTGAATGCTAAGTTTATCAGTAATTATTTGTTGACTGGTTGTTTTTACATTTAGTCAAGTTTTGACTAAATGTTTTAACGTAGAGGGGGAATCGAGACAAGGGTCGTGGTGTGTGTGTGTGTGTGTGTGTGTGTGTGTGTATGTGTGTCTGTCTGTCTGTCTGTGCGTGTGTGTGTGTGTGTGTGTGTGTGTAGAGCGATTCAGAGCAAACTACTGGACCGATCTTTATAACATTTTACATGAGAGTTTCTGGGTATGATATTCCCCCGACACATTTTTTTCCTCATTTTTTTGGATAAATGTCTTTGAGGACGTCATATCCGGCTTTTTGTAAAAGTTGAGGCGGCACTGTCACACCCTCATTTTTTAATAAAATTGATTGAAATTTGGCCAAGCAATCTTCGACGAAGGCCGGACTTTGGTATTGCATTTCAGCTTGGAGGTTTAAAAATTAATTAATGACTTTAGTCATTAAAAATCGGAAAATTGTAATTAAAATTATTTTTTTTATAACATGATCTAAAATTACGTTTATCTTATTTTTTTTAATCATTTTCTGATTCCAAAAACATATAAATATGTTATATTCGGATTAAAAACCAGCTCTGAAAAATAAAAAAATAAAAATTACGATTAAAATTAAATTTCCGAAATCGATTTAAAAACAATTTCATCTTATTCCCTGTCGGTTCCTGATTCCAAAAACATATAGATATAATATGTTTGGATTAAAAACACGCTCAGAAAGTTAAAACGAAGAGAGGTACAGAAAAGCGTGCTATGCAGCTCAGCGCAACCACTACCGCGCTAAACAGGCTCGTTAATTTCACTGCGTTTTGCAAGAGCGGCGGACTACGGTCATTGTGAAAAAATGCAGTGCGTTAACGTTCAGTTTCATTCTGTGAGTAATTTGGTTTAAACAAGTTTATTCAATAAATTCCATTGGTACTATTACCGCATACATGAAATAAGGAACATGGAGCACAACAAGCTAGGCTTATAAGCGTACTCTTAAAAGCAAATGAAATTTGGCGGACGATTTTAATATAACAAATTTGAAATAATGTCAAAATAATAATGGTAAATTATGGTAGACAAACATGTAACAATAAAAGGAGAAAAAAAACCCAATGTAATTTCGCCTTACGCGACTTGTTAAACCTTCTGGAGGATCATATGTATCTAGTTGTTGTTTATAAAATGTTAACTGTTAATGCTTGTATTTTTACAAAACTTGACTAAATGTAAAAACACCCAAAAAAATCTCTCTCCCTCATTCTTTCTTTCTGTCTTTCTTTCTTTCTTTCTGTTTTTCTTTCTTTCTGTCTTTCTTTCTTTCTTTCTTTCTGTCTTTCTTTCTGTCTTTCTGTCGTTCTCTTTACCTGGGGGGAAGCAGCGCAAAGCAACGTCTGCCGAGTGCAAACCATGAGCGAAGGCATGAGGGTACGGTTTGCCCAAACCCCAATACGGACAGTCCAACAAACTGCTCTCGGTGCCTCGACAGTCTACTCTCTCTATCAATATCATACCAGACACGGCAGGGAACGTATTGGTAGGCAGTTTTTCCCCCCTCGATCTGAAAACGATCAGGACAACTCACAGCTATAGGTATCGCATAGAAAAAAAAATCAATTGTGCCTGAAAACGTTGGGGGAAACAAAGGAAAGTGATAGAGGAAACGGAAAGAAATTGTGCCCCTTTTACCTGAAAACATAGCAAATACAAATGAAGACATGAGGAAAATAGAAAGAAATGTAATCCGTTTGTTCCAAAAACCAGACGCTTATTTTGCGCAATATTCAAGTTGTTGTTGACATGAGTTTAGCGCATGCATGGCTTTGGAGAAGCTGGCACTCTGTGATTTTACAAAAGGCAACATAACGGCTGGCAATCCGTACCAATAATTGTTTTAGCTTAATTAATCACCATTGGTTCAAATTTTGTTCGGCTTCAAAATAATTCATCATTTAAATAAAGACGGCAGGAGTTTTAAATGGCACAGCCCTTTTTGCACCAAAGTCAAATCGGACAAAAGCCAAATGCAGTCTTGCAAGAATATGGCTACTACATGTAGTTTTGAATTGTAAGCTCAATATAAATGTTGTAAATGTAAATGGCACAGATATTCTACATTAAATGTCGTAGAATAGGTAAAGAAAGAGTACTCTGTAAGATTGGACATTTCTGCCCAGTTACGTTGCTTGTGAACGTGATGAACGTTACTACGGAGCCGCGTCATAGATGGCGCTCCCGTCTGTTTGCGAGGCGGTGCTTCGTGACTACTTTCTGCTTCCAGGAACCGATAGATGCAGCGCCCCGAAGAGCATGCTCGCACTTTGATTTAACTGATTGCCGTACTTGAAGTGCGAGCCAATTGCGCGGCGTACAGGTAAACACAAAGAACGCTTACACCGGCCCAAACAGATGCGCACATTTGCACAAAAAGAACGCTTACCCCGGCCCAAAGAGATGCGTACAGGTAAACACCAAGAACGCTTACACCGGCCCAAACAGATGCGCACATTTGCACAAAAAGAACGCTTACCCCGGCCCAAACAGATGCGCACATTTGCACAAAAAGAATGCTTACCCCGGCCCCAGGAGATGCGTGCAAGCCACGTGTGTGTTTCTGTCCGTCCAGTCGTCATTAGATGACACCGTGCCCCAAAATCCGTGACTGTAGATCTGCAAGACGCCCTCCCTGCTCGTACCGTGGAAAGTGGACCCTCCCACCAGGCGGATATCAGGTCGTACTGCTTTTCCTGGAGGTTATAGATAAGAAATCAACGAATAGCATAATGCTGAGATTTTGAGCTTTTTGCTCAAGTGCTTTTGTTCCACAAAAACACCTTTCTTTCTAAAACTGAGGAAAGAGGGCATAAATAGGTTACACGCCTCCTCTCAGCGAATATTAAAAACTAAAATGGTCTCAGTTCGCGGTAATAGAATAAACCTAGGAATCAAAAAGTTATAGGAACGTTTAACATACGACAAAACAAAACGTTACAATTACAAACAATGTTTTGTAATAAATAAACACTCCAATAATTTACCATTCGATCTTAACAATAGCAGTTCATCTGTCTATAACATTGATGCTCACAATTGTTATGATCCGCTAACTTTGACCATAATTACACATTAACATGCTTCCATTTGAAACTTCGAGGTCTTCATCGGGGAATATAGCTATTCTGATGGACACGTGGGGGGATTCGGGGGCTGTGATTGGATGGTCTCACACATCCCTTTTCCGATCATCAAAGCATAACGCTACGAAAGTTGGCCATTTTTGCCGATATCCAAACGATATCGGCAATAACAAAGACGCATGGTTCCGGTTTCTTCCACGTGTATAAAGTACACGCATACCTCGCCAGGCTTGTGTCTGTGACTAGTCGACAGACGGTGCCATTTGCTTTGTGTGTGTTTTTGTTGTTGCTAACTGTACATGACATACATTACGTGTAAAATCCAGTTCTTTAACTGGCAGCAAACCTTGCAAATTTCCAGAAGCTGCAATCTGAAGCGACCTATCTCTGATTTTTGCAGACGATCTCTCCAATCACCAATGTTTAACACAAAATCAGCAAACTCTCCTGTCACATAGAACGTCCATTGTGTAGTGCAATGTTGAAATGAAGTTACCGGTCTGAAACATTTCGTCGTTTCTTCTGAGACAATCCTTGTTCTCTTATCATCTACAGATTTACCGCAGTCTTCACCACGCGAATTCCCAACAGAAGTCAGACTTTCGAACATACAATCTACGTAGGCAAGCATGATACGTCATAACGTCATATGATTCCTAAGATATTGACGTAATGCTAAGCATCCGGTTATCTTGAGTTTTCTCCGTAATACATGTCCGTGGGTTTTTCAATGTTCGGTTATTTCCGTGGCTTCACGCAGAAAGGGAACCGTCGTCTGCAATCAATGACATGGACCATTCTTGTCCTTGTTGCTGACAAAAACATGATTTTAACACAGAATTTAATGTCAGAATAGCTATATAAACGCTATTGTGTTTTCATCGTAGCAATAGGGTCCGATATTTAGACTCGAACAAGTATAATGCGACTCGTCTTCGACTCGTCGGCATTATACTTGTCTCGTCTAAATATCGGGCCCTATTGCTACGCTGAAAACACAATAGCTGTTATTGACGCCCGACCAAAGGTAATTGAAGCCCGACAGAGCGAAGCGACGGAGGGCTTCAATTAGACTTTGGGAGGGCGTCAATCCCCGATGAAGACCGAGAAGTTTCAAATGGAAGCGTGTTAATGTTATTGTAATTCAATCTGACGACGATCTCTTTCCTGCTTTCATGCGATGGTAAACAGACAGAATTGGTTCTGTTCTGTTCACACACTACTTTCAGTCCACCTACCTGCAAGGGTCAAGTCCCAAGAAATATGTCTCTGTATTCCTATCGTATCACTCTCCTCCTGTTTTGTTTTCTTTCACATACATTTTCCCTTCTTTTTTGACGGGTTTCTGGACAGCAAACTCAAAACAAATTCTTTTCATCACAAAAGCGATCTTTGGAATTGACTGACGTAGTCCGAAAGAATTCATGCATCAACTTACGTCACGTATTCGGCGTCATCACTTCGCATACCTTATGGTCTCGGTATTTCGTTGGCCTTCATATTTCCTACTTGTAAAATGACCCTGAAAGCTAACCAAGACTAGTTGAGGTTGTATCAATGCGCCTCGCCAGCGAGTGGTTATGGACAATTAATGACCGGTAATTTTTAATGAGTTGGGGCATTCTGACCCATCATAGGATCTGTTTCATTAAAACGCAAACTTGATTGAATTACAATTTTTGATAAACACCGAGACTCAACGTGCAGCCTTTACATCCTGTGTCAACACCCATTTCTCACCTTTACATCCAGTGTCAACACCCATTTCTCTCCTCTACATCAATACCCATTTCTCACCTTTACATCCAGTGTCAACACCCATTTCTCACCTTTACATCCAGTGTCAACACCCATTTCTCACCTTTACATCCTGTGTCAACACCCATTTCTCACCTTTACATCATGTGTCAACACCCATTTCTCACCTTTACATCCTGTGTCAACACCCATTTCTCACCTCTACATCCTGTGTCAACACCCATTTCTCACCTTTTCATCCTGTGTCAACACCCATTTCTCACCTTTACATCCAGTGTCAACACCCATTTCTCACCTTTACATCCTGTGTCAACACCCATTTCTCACCTCTACATCCTGTGTCAACACCCATTTCTCACCTCTACATTCTGTGTCAACACCTATTTCTCACCTCTACATCCTGTGTCAACACCCATTTCTCACCTTTACATCCAGTGTCAACACCCATTTCTCACCTTTACATCCTGTGTCAACACCCATTTCTCACCTTTACATCCTGTCAACACCCATTTCTCACCTTTACATCCTGTGTCAACACCCATTTCTCACCTTTACATCCTGTCAACACCCATTTCTCACCTTTACATCCTGTCAACACCCATTTCTCACCTTTACATCCTGTCAACACCCATTTCTCACCTCTACATCCTGTGTCAACACCCACTTCTCACCTTTACATCCTGTCAACACCCATTTCTCACCTTTACATCCAGTGTCAACACCCATTTCTCACCTTTACATCCTGTGTCAACACCCATTTCTCACCTTTACATCCTGTGTCAACACCCATTTCTCACCTTTACATCATGTGTCAACACCCATTTCTCACCTTTACATCATGTGTCAACACCCATTTCTCACCTTTACATCCTGTGTCAATACCCATTTCTCACCTTTACATCCTGTGTCAACACCCATTTCTCACCTTTACATCCTGTGTCAACACCCATTTCTCACCTCTCTATTCTTCTTCCTTCTCCTACTTCTCCTGCAAACTATAAATAGGCTAAAAACACGACAGCTGTAGACGACAGACTGTCACAAACATGTGAAGAGAGAGGATGGATACACTTCCCCTACAATAGGAAAAGGCACCACCTCCCACTCCCCCCGAGACCCATGGCCATGAGCCTGTTGCGTCGCTTGCGCACGGTCAGCAGCCGCATCTACTGGGACAAGTTAGTCTGTCAGTGTGGCAAGACTGGACACCTCACACACGTGTTTGAAGGTTGTGACACTCTCAAGGAAGAGATGTCTAGTCTCATCCGCTACAGAAGGGAGAATGCTCTCAGTCTGGGAGACTTTCTCCGCCCACACCCATCACTCGGAGAGAAACCGATGATAGTCTTGGTCACCAATCTGTTCACCTCAACTGTTGCGAGCTGGTTCTAGTGTGCTTGCAGCAGACCCAGCACAGCACAGATCCACTTCTGGAATCTTATGTGTCCCAAGACACACATTTTGTAGTCCTGGCATCCTGAAAGGCAGAGGCCCCAACCTACAGGTTTGCTTCCATACCAAAAACGCCTCCAGACACGGGAACTTGGGAGCAGAGGCAACAGCTCAGAAACCAAATGTGCCTCCAGACACACAGATCCCTTACACGGCCGAGGCTGTGGCCTCTAAGGTTCTCTTGTACCAAACCGCCTCCTGACTCTGCATCAGATTGCTTGCGCTGGCATCTGCTTACATAGACCCACATTAAGTCACCACCGTGTGGTAGACACAGACGACATTTGGTAGCACTGACTGCCAGCTTTACGGTAATGCGTACCCCTAGCGCGGCTCTGCTTGGGTGGGAATGTTCTGAGCAAAACACTATGTGTTACTCCATACCCCCCGCCCTCCATGGAACTTCTTGACCCCAACCAATTAGGGGGGGGGGGAGTTTACCCAGTCGGTAGAGGCGCTTTCTTTAAAATCGGTTGTTACTATCGGCGCGGGATGTGTGTCCCAGAGTCAACTTTGTGCAGACTCTCCTCGGTGTCCGAACACCCCCGTGTGCACGCATGCGCACGATAAAGATCCCAGGGTCACAGCAAAAGCCTCAGGCCTTGGAAACACGAATACATGCATGCAAAAATATGAAGCTCGGGTGTCCGTTCGGCCAACAGCCAATAAAGTAAACATTTCAGCACTGACCCAAGACGACCCAACCCGGTCCCTAGCCCATTTCAGGTCTCCTCTAGCAGCCGGCAGCCAGCTGTCTACATCTCCCCCCCGCATTTTTATTGTTTATTTTCATACAAAGCCGGGTTTTCCCGTGTAACATGCCCCTAATGGCTTTGCCGTGAGGGCGTAAAACTTACATTTTCTCTTTCTGACGACAGACTGACGCAAGCTTGTTCTTACCTGTGTCGCAGCTGATTGCAGTGTCAAAGTCTCTCGACAAGCTTGCTCTTACCTATGTCACAGCTGATTGCAGTGTTAAAGTCTCTCGACAAGCTTGTTCTTACCTATGTCACACTGATTGCAATGTCAAAGTCTCTCGACAAGCTTGTTCTTACCTATGTCACAGCTGATTGCAGTGTCAAAGTATCCGGAAAAGCTTGTTCTTACCTATGTCACAGCTGATTGCAGTGTCAAAGTATCCGGAAAAGCTTGTTCTTACCTATGTCACAGCTGATTGCAGTGTCAAAGTCTCTCGACAAGCTTGGTCTTACCTATGTCACAGCTGATTGCAGTGTCAAAGTCTCTCGACAAGCTTGGTCTTACCTATGTCACAGCTGATTGCAATGTCAAAGTCTCTCGACAAGCTTGGTCTTACGTATGTCACAGCTGATTGCAATGTCAAAGTCTCTCGACAAGCTTGTTCTTACCTGTGTCACAGCTGATTGCAGTGTCAAAGTCTCTCGACAAGCTTGTTCTTACCTGTGTCACAGCTGATTGCAGTGTTAAAGTCTCTCGACAAGCTTGTTCTTACCTGTGTCACAGCTGATTGCAGTGTCAAAGTCTCTCGACAAGCTTGTTCTTACCTATGGCACAGCTGATTGCAGTGTCAAAGTCTCTCGACAAGCTTGCTCTTACCTATGTCACAGCTGATTGCAATGTCAAAGTCTCTCGACAAGCTTGTTCTTACCTATGTCACAGCTGATTGCAGTGTTAAAGTCTCTCGACAAGCTTGTTCTTACCTGCGTCACAGCTGATTGCAGTGTCAAAGTCTCTCGACAAGCTTGTTCTTACCTATGGCACAGCTGATTGCAGTGTCAAAGTCTCTCGACAAGCTTGTTCTTACCTATGTCACAGCTGATTGCAGTGTCAAAGTCTCTCAACAAGCTTGTTCTTACCTGTGTCACAGCTGATTGCAACAGTGATGTTCCTAGGACTGGAGGGCAACAGGACAAAATGTCCTGAATCAAAAAACTAATAGGACATCATGTCCTGACTACAAAAAAAACAATAGGACATTCAGATCAAGCGAACCAATCATGGCACCTAACCTTTTTAGATGACTCAGAATATATATGAATAAAGGCAAATAAAAAGTGAACAGTTCCAAATTTATTTTATTATTTTAAATGCAAGTGTTCAGTAGGGTTACTTTCACACACACAGACTCATGCTTCAGAATGTCATAAGTGATCTTTCACACACACACACACACACACACACACACACACACACTATGCTTCAGAATTAATGTCATACGTGATCATTTTCAGTGAGCTTGAACAGCTTTCTATCCTTCTTTAACTTCCATGGCGGGGTAAAAACGGTCTGCAACTTGACTGTCCGTGTCGTCCTTTTTTTAACAAAGCCACTAAAAAGTGTCTGCCCTTTTCCCACGCAAACCTTTTTCTTCGGCGGCATCTTTGCAGAAATGTGGCGGCGGAAGTGTGTCGCTGTCAAAAGTAGCGAGAGTTGTGGCTCTTGTAATATTGTTCGGTCGAGAGTTGCGTCCCTTGTGTTATTGTTCGACCGAGAGTGAAAATTGAAGTTCAAGTAGGCCCCGATTCGAACTCGTTTTAACGGGGTTTGATACTTCAGTTTGTACAGATTCTTCTTGCAGTGACCGCTCTAGACGTAATACTATCGGACAATGACCGCTGACTTCGCGATCGGATCGGACATTTGACGGGACAGAGGTGTTTGCAATCGGTCATTTTACAACCTAAATCGGTCTATGACCGATGACCGACGCCTCGGAACATCACTGTTGCAATGTCAAAGTCTCTCGACAAGCTTGTTCTTACCTATGTCACAGCTGATTGCAGTGTCAAAGTATCTCGACAAGCTTGTTCTTACCTGTGTCACAGCTGATTGCAGTGTCAAAGTCTCTCGACAAGCTTGTTCTTACCTGTGTCACAGCTGATTGCAGTGTCAAAGTCTCTCGACAAGCTTGTTCTTACCTATGTCTCAGCTGATCGCACTGTCAAAGTCTCTCGACAAGCTTGTTCTTACCTGTGTCACAGCTGATCGCAATGTCAAAGTCTCTCGACAAGCTTGTTCTTACCTGTGTCACAGCTGATTGCAGTGTCAAAGTATCTCGACAAGCTTGTTCTTACCTGTGTCACAGCTGATTGCAGTGTTAAAGTCTCTCGACAAGCTTGTTCTTACCTGTGTCACAGCTGATGGCAATGTCAAAGTCTCTCGACAAGCTTGTTCTTACCTATGTCACAGCTGATGGCAATGTCAAAGTCTCTCGACAAGCTTGTTCTTACCTGTGTCACAGCTGATGGCAATGTCAAAGTCTCTCGACAAGCTTGTTCTTACCTATGTCACAGCTGATTGCAGTGTTAAAGTCTCTCGACAAGCTTGTTCTTACCTGTGTCACAGCTGATTGCAGTGTCAAAGTCTCTCGACAAGCTTGTTCTTACCTGTGTCACAGCTGATTGCAGTGTCAAAGTCTCTCGACAAGCTTGTTCTTACCTATGTCACAGCTGATTGCAGTGTTAAAGTCTCTCGACAAGCTTGTTCTTACCTGTGTCACAGCTGATTGCAGTGTCAAAGTCTCTCGACAAGCTTGCTCTTACCTATGTCACAGCTGATTGCAGTGTTAAAGTCTCTCGACAAGCTTGGTCTTACCTGTGTCACAGCTGATTGCAGTGTCAAAGTCTCTCGACAAGCTTGTTCTTACCTGTGTCACAGCTGATTGCAGTGTCAAAGTCTCTCGACAAGCTTGTTCTTACCTGTGTCACAGCTGATTGCAATGTCAAAGTCTCTCGACAAGCTTGTTCTTACCTGTGTCACAGCTGATTGCAGTGTCAAAGTATCTCGAAAAACTTGTTCTTACCTGTGTCACAGCTGATTGCAGTGTCAAAGTCTCTCGACAAGCTTGTTCTTACCTGTGTCACAGCTGATTGCAATGTCAAAGTCACTCGAAGATGCTGCTGGCGCCGGACCTTCCTGGCAGCGTGACAGATAGGCCTCGTCACCGGTACACCAAAACTCAAAAGGGTAAGGTGGCAGAGAACCTTCACCGAAGACATTTTTGTCGTGTAACAAAACTTTTGACCTGCAAATAGGTTAAATGGGTATCATGGTGTCGCTATACGAAACAGTGTATCATTGAGGGGTGAGAGGAATAGGGGTGTGCATGTGTGCTAGTGCATTCTTCTCTATCTCACTCTCTATCTCACTCTCTATCTCACTCTCTATCTCACTCTCTATCTCACTCTCTATTGTCCACCAATTGCACGATGAAGGGTTTAAATGTTAGATGGAGTGTTATGGAGTGGTATTGCCCTTATTGCGCCAGATGTTATGGTCCTTTATTGGCCGGTTTCTAGACAATCATAAATGCCTCTACACCACTCTATAAATTTAGTATTTGTTTACAGGCTGGAATGTAATCTGATTAGTTGTCCGCTACAGTAGCTTACAAGGCACAAGCACACACGCACTCACACACGCAAAAACCTGGTGTTAAATGGATCTTGACACTGCCAAGACTAATTATTATTAGTTTACAAAGCTTTTTACATCACAAAATCATTTCCGGGCTTCGACCAGTACTCTAGGTCGACAACACCGCAAGAAACTCTACAGTCCAAGACGCAGACACCTTTTGGCTCAAACAAAGCAGCTTAACAGGTAAGACGAATAGGTATTCTACTGTACGTTACCCTACTGCCATCTTTCGGCTTTCAAGATGTTGGTATGGCTGTAAGTCCTTCAGACGACTGACAAGGGTGCACCAGTCCTCACGACACCGCAACCATTGCTTGACGTAGTCCTTGATCCTTCCAGTTCGTCTCGGCGGCTAACTGTAGAACCCTGCCAGCTCTCCATGCCATGGTCATGTACACCAAGCCGCAGTTGACTGGTTCAGTTCAGCCTCCGGCGATGAAAACCCCCCAGTTGGAACACTGTAAAGTTTATAGTCCATAAATCAACTTGTCTTTAGTTTCTTTCACTCGCACAATAAAAATACTCACTCGTCCAACATATTAAGCTGCATGAGCCAATATAATTATTTACACGTTAATTCCTGTTTTCTAAAGCCAAGAAAACGTTACGTAAAACCCTCACATGTTTAAGCAGTGTAGCACAATAGCTTAGGCCTACACAATAACGTTAAACACAGAACCAGTCACTCTTCTCACATACGACAACATGACATGAAAATATAACCGGTTTCAAACATACCTCAAAAGAGTGTAAAGCCAACATTTAGTACAGTCGCCGGCCTGGCATGAATATGAAAATGGAAGATATCATGTAAGCTGATAGGGAAAGTTCGTCAGTCTTCATCCTTCTTCAGTCAGATACCTAAAACAGGAGCCCGTCTGCTAAAGTGTTACGAAAAACATGAGTCGAGCTTGGCTCCTTGACGGCGACTGATTTTACAAAGTCGTTCTTGCTATGACATTGCCAGTGAGCTGTCGTCTGCATTACTTGCACGTGAAAACCCTTGTCAGTTACACAAAGGTTCAACTGCGGTCAACGCGACGGTATGCAGCCTATAGCCCTTTCCAATGTCTGACCATCGCCATAGTCTATTCTATTTACAACAATACACATTACCACAGATACGAGTAAACCGCTTCGTAACATGGAGCAGTAACAGTGGTTGTAACTGTAATTGTTTCTTAGATACCCCGTGAGCGTAAATGTGTACTTGTTGAAGATGCTCATGGTACATGATTTATTGTGAGTTGTGCATCTTGTTGAAGATGCTCATGGTACATGATTTATTGTGAGTTGTGCATCTTGTTGAAGATTCTCATGGTACATGATTTATTGTGAGTTGTGCATCTTGTTGAAGATTCTCATGGTACATGATTTATTGTGAGTTGTGCATCTTGTTGAAGATGCTCATGGTACATGATTTATTGTGAGTTGTGCATCTTGTTGAAGATTCTCATGGTACATGATTTATTGTGAGTTGTGCATCTTGTTGAAGATGCTCATGGTACATGATTTATTGTGAGTTGTGCATCTTGTTGAAGATTCTCATGGTACATGATTTATTGTGAGTTGTGCATCTTGTTGAAGATGCTCATGGTACATGATTTATTGTGAGTTGTGCATCTATTTGCATGGTAGTAGTGCTTAATGTGTTGCTGTAAGTTTATTGTTGCGTTATTTTGTTAGAATGTATATGTATTTGATGTTTTAATAGTAGCCTATGTTTCTATTGATAACTAATACGTAAAGCGCGGAGAGCATAGTTTACTGTGGTTCGCGCTTTATAAGCTGTTATTATACTTATTCTTTAAAGGCATACTAACGCACTCCCGTGTTTACAAAGTGTAGTTTGCCCACAATCGATGTCAAACGCACCATAAGACCATATAATGACGATACGTCACCATGCGCGGACCATAATACATGCATTACAGCTTGTTCTAGCCTCTGAAAAAGTGAGGATGTCAACAAAGCCGCGGTGTTCTCTCCCTTGCATCAACGTTACATGTGTTGCCAAATCTATAAATAGGACGATCCAGATCAAAATGAAAATTCAAATATCTCAACATTTAAGGGGTCCTAGACCACAATATTTTGCAGGGAACTTAATTTAGTCTGTCTCCAGCTGTTGGTAAAGCAATTAGCGTGTATAGTCATCGAGTACATATGGCTTTAAGGTGATTAAATGTATGAGCGAATGAAGTTCCTATTACTTCCCCAAACCCCAAACCCCACAACCGTGGTTTGTATATGGGCCAATGGCCACCACTACAATAAACCATCCAAAAGGCAAAGTCTAATATATCTCTGCATGTCATATATTCAAACAATGACGAAAGTCGTGACTTCTTATGATTCAGGTAAGTGAAAAAAGCGTGACACAAGCGTGACACACAACTCACGTGGGAAAACCCAGTTGTCTGCAGACCACTGACGCTATAGTGTGATGTATGCTGGTAAAAAATCGCGCTCTGTACCAGCGACGTCCTCTGAACACTTCCAGTCGTCCTGCGTTAGGCGCGCCTCCATCCACCAGACGAACTTTGCCTGAAAAAGAGGCGACGTTGTTAAAGAGACCTTTCTGCCAGTGCAATAGATTTGGCGACGACCGTGTTTGGAAATAACTCTGTCGGGTTTGTAAGGGTGGTGAGAGAGTGAATAGGGGAGACCGGGGCTAGTCCGCCCCCGGGGCACATCTGTCTTTGTCTGTTTATTCTTACGTTCGCCACCTTTTAGTCATTCACACCATGTGAGAGTGGTGTCCCTTCTTCCCGCCATATCCTGCATAAGTTCAAAGGTTGCACGCCCATATATCGTGAGTACAGATCACAAAAAGTGTTTTTCTTCATTTTTGGCTCACGTAAGTGTAGCCTATGCGATGCTAACTTTTGTCTGTCTGTGCGTGCGTGCGTGCGTGTGTGTGTGTGTGTGTGATAGAAACTTTAACATTTCCGAGTCTATGGATAAAGCTCGCATAAGAAGATTACGTCTCGGTCAAAAGTGTTTGACGTGTGTGATAGAAACTTTAACATTTGAAGACGTCACATTATGACGTAAGAGGGTTAGACGTCACGCGAAGGAATTACTGAAAGTCTCGGTCATTGTTATTGTGAGCGGGCCGAGACTAGTTGGCAGATCCAGTGTCTCGCTTTCTTGAACAGTTTCACCTATGCTTACTGTGTGACAGTGTGTGTGTGTGTGTGTGTGTGTGTGTGTGTGTGTGTGTGTGTGTGTGTGTGTGTATATGTGTGACGGAGTGATTGAGTTTGTGTTACTGTTTGTCGATTTCTTACGTGAGCCTTGAAGGCTTCGCCTCTTGTTTGTAACATGAATGCATTGGAGTTGATTTAGGTTTTGATCCATTACCTCTGAAAACAAATACTTAGTCTTGGTGTCGAGTGAAAGTGCGTTAATTAAGGTCGAGTTCTGACGAAAGTTTTGCTTCTTCCTTCCCATGTTGTGCTCGCTATCTGGCGACTAGAGTTGCCTGTCCGTGCGGGGGCAAGTCCGCCTATTTGTCATGGGGCATGTCCGCCGTGAGCAGTATGTACAACACATGTTCATGCGAACATAAAAACTGTCTGCACATTGATATCAGCTTCACATTTGTCTTGATGTAAAATAAACAAGAGGCGAAACACACACACACACACACACACACACACACACACACACACACACACACACACACACACACACACACACACACTAAGCATAGGTGAAACTGTGCAAGAAAGCGAGACACTAGATCTGCCAACAAGTCTCGGCCCGCTCACAATAACAATGACCGAGACTTTCAGTAATTCCTTCGCGTGACGTCTAACCCTCTTACGTCATAATGTGACGTTTTCAAATGTTAAAGTTTCTATCACACACGTCAAACACTTTTGACCGAGACGTAATCTTCTTATGCGAGCTTTATCCATAGACTCGGAAATGTTAAAGTTTCTATCACACACACACACACGCACGCACGCACGCACAGACAGACAAAAGTTAGCATCGCATAGGCTACACTTACGTGAGCCAAAAACCAGTCTTCTAGTTCATCAAACTCGCCAGTTATATGCTACCAAAAGTATAAAAGTAGCATAACTGGCGAGCCACTTTTGATGCTAGTTTTCATGCTACTTTTGATGCTAGTTTTCATGCCACTTTTGATGCAAGTTTTCAAGCCACTTTTGATGCTAGTTTTAATGCCACTTTTGATGCTAGTTTTCATGCCACTTTTGATGCAAGTTTTTATGCCACTTTTGATGCTAGTTTTCAAGCTACTTTTGATGCTAGTTTTCATGCTAGTTGTCATGATAGTTTTCATGATAGTTCAGTTAGAAAGGGAGGCATCTTCAAATCAAAAATGGCTTTTGTTTTGAACATGCTGTTGGGAAGATTTGCTTTTCATCGACAACAAATCCAATGTCATGGAACGATGTGTAGCCAGAGAAAACAGTGTCGGTGGTATACATGTGTTACACTTAAGGTAAACCGTACCTGTGTTAAGATAAAACGTGCACTGAATATATCTCGATGACTATCGTCCCTCCGCCAAGGGAAAGGGGTTGTTTTGTCCAAATCCATCAAGACATATAGTACACCAAAGTATTTGCCTATTTGTTTCTTTTCACTGCTCGTTACTCTCTTCTTCTCCTTTTCCTGGCCTCTCTCTTTGTCTTTCTTTCCGTCTCTCTCTCTCTTTCTCTCTCTCTTTCTCTCTCTTGATAACCATTTTTTGTCCCTTGCCAATAGGCTAAATGTATCTGCAAAATGCGACAGTCCTGATTCTGACATTGAAGTCTCTTTATCAAAATTACTGGATTTGTGTAACCAGAAATGTAAACCAGACGATTTTTTTTACTATTCCAGACATGGCAGTGCATGAGGTAGGGAAGGTGCTAGAAGGCCTGGAGAATAAAATGTCCATGGGTCCTGATAAGATTCCTCCTTACTTGACCAAACTAGCTCTACCATATATTGTGGAGCCACTCACCTATGTGTATAATCTCTGCATAAAGCAAAATACTGTACCTAGTTTGTTAAAAAGAGCAAAAGTAATTCCACTCCATAAAGGCGGAAATTTATCCGACCCAAATAACTTTAGACCCATTTCCTTATTACCCATTTTATCCAAACCATTGGAAAAAACATATTCACAAACATTTGCTCGTGTACATAGAAAGCAGAAACCTTTTCCATCAATTTCAATCTGGTTTTCGAACAAATCACTCTTGTCACAGCGTCCTTACCACGCTATGCGACACCTGGCTGTCTGCAACAAACCGATCTGAAATCAGTGGTGCTGTGTTTCTCGACTTTAAAAAAGCATTTGATCTTGTTGATCATTCAATTCTATTGAAGAAATTACAGTTGTATGTCAGAAACAGTTCAGTGTGTAACTTCTTTGCTTCCTATTTACATGACAGATCTCAATATACTGCCCTAAACTGTAAAATATCTACTGAGGAGACTGTGAAATGCGGGGTGCCTCAGGGTTCAGTGCTTGGGCCGATCTTGTTCTGTCTGTATATCAATGATCTGCCACTGCACATTTCTGATAGTAATGTAAGAAGTGATTTTTTTGCTGACGATTCTTCTCTTCATGCAAGTGGAAAGTCTGTTCCAGTAATAGAGTCCTCCCTTCAAACAGCTTTAAACGATGTAAATAACTGGTGTAGTGCTAATGCTATGCGTGTCCATCCAATGAAAACTAAAAGTATGGTAATTGCAACCAGACAAAAACACCAGATTTCTCCACTCAAACTAAATCTTACTATTGGTACGCAATCAATTGAACAAGTTCAACAGCATCGCGTTTTAGGGGTAATTATTGATTGTGAATTCAAGTGGCAGGCACAATTACAGCATATTTGCAAGAAAGTAGCCAAGAACGTTTTCCTCCTATCCAAGTTAAAGCAATTTACGGACAGAAGGACCCTGGAAATGTTCCACCATGCTCATGTAATGCCTCACATTAATTATGTTTCGACGCTCTGGGATGGCAGCAGTGACGTCCACTTGAAAAAGTTAGACTCTCTCTATCGTCCCTTGGCCAAACTCATCGTAAATGATAATGCATCAACAGATATCAAATTAAAAATGCTTAACTTTCTTCCACTGAAAAAGCATCTCATGTTAAACAAAGCCATTTTCATGCATAAATTGTATTACGGTAAAGTGCCGATTTACATTACATCATTATTTAATAAAGCTACCCACAGATATGGGTCGGTCAACTTGATCCCACCGATTCCACGAATTGACCTGTATAAGACCAGTCTTGCTTTTTCGGGTAGTTCAGTTTGGAATTCGCTTCCATCATCCTTTAAGCACTTAAAGTCATTAAAAAGTTTTAAAAAATGTGTTAAAAAACACTTTATGTCTGAGTAGTTTAACGCCTTATGATTTGCCACACTTAGTACTACGTCAAAGATATGCTGTGCATTGTATGTTCTGAACATATTTTTGTTGTACTATTGCTACATGTTCGATTGCTACCAGCTTGTATTTATAATTACCTGCATAGTATGCATTTGATTTTATGAATAACCACATATGTATGCTCTTCATGCCTCATCTTCATCATTATCATCATCGTCATCATCATCACTATGATCATCGTCATCTTTATTATCACGTCCTGAAGTTTTCCGACCTCCTTTTGTTGGTTAACTTTTTAATTTTTTAATTATATTATTGTGTGTCTATGCGTCCCAAGGACAGATTGTAAGAAAAGGCGTAGCCTTAAATCTTAATCCTTGTTAAATAAAGTTCAATTCAATTCAATTCTCTCTCCTCTCTCTCCCTCTCTCTCTCCTCTCTCTCTCTCAGTCTCTCTCTCTCTCTCTCCTCTCTCAGTCTCTCTCCTCTCTCTCTCTCTCTCTCCTCTCTCAGTCTCTCTCTCTCTCTCTCAGTCTCTCTCTCTCTCTCTCTCTTTCTCCTCTCTCTCTCAGTCTCTCTCTCCTCTCTCAGTCTCTCTCTCCTCTCTCTTTCTCTCTCTCTCCTCTCTCTCTCTCTCTCTCTCTCTCTCTCTCTCTCTCTCTCTCTCTCTCTCTCTCTCTCTCTCTCTCTCTCTCTCTCCCTCTCCCATATCTACAGGACAGCTCTCTGCAGGTTCAGACTTGGCGTCTCTCCATTCAGTGCACACAGGCAACGTTTTTCGCATTCGGAAGCAAGCCGGCTATGCCCTTTTTGTACAAATAAAACTGAGGATGAAATGCATGTTGTCTTTGTGTGCCCAGTGTATCAGGCTATTAGAACCAGATATATTGGCATACCGGTTGACTCTCCATGCGAACTCCAACTGTGTGAACTGTTGAAAGGTAGCGACGAAACAAAAGCCGTAAGTTTTGCTAAATATCTATTCCTGGCTTGGAAAGCGAGGCAGAAGAGACTTGATGTTTGATTCGCGACATGGAAAATGTACCCCTCGGTATTACCGTTACCAGAAAGTTTTCATGGTTGATACACTGTTTGCTACGATGTATATATCTATATTGTGAGGTGACTATATTAGCAAGCAACTGCCAAAAATATTTAAAACCATGTATATACATTTGATTCGATTACGTGAAATGCTGATTTTGTACATTTCCTCTTTTTTTTACCATTGTAAAAACCAAATCACTGGTTACACAATTAAACAATCCAATCCAATCCAATCTCTCTCTCCTCTCTCAGTCTCTCTCTCTCTCTCTCTCCTCTCTCAGTCTCTCTCTCCTCTCTCTCTCTCTCCTCTCTCAGTCTCTCTCTCTCTCCTCTCTCACTCTCTCTCTCTCTCTCTCCTCTCTCAGTCTCTCTCTCTCTCTCTCTCTCTACTTAATTAGTGTAGTTTAGAGCGAGCAAACTGGTCAGATAATTTTACACAGATGTACGTTAGATGCAGTCTTGCTCGAATCAAAGGAAATAATTATATTAGGTGACTTTAATATTAATCTGTTAAAACAGAACAAAATGTGGCTTGATATACTTAACCTCTATAATCTCAAACAAATATACTGACCAGGGCCGGACTAGGCTAAGAGGAGGGGGGGGTTGCTAGAGCAGGGGGATATCCCCCCTGGCGGCAGGGGCGGATCAGTTCATTTTATGGGGGGGGGGGGTTCAAAAGTATATTGTGAAGATATGGGTGTGAAGGCGCGAAGCGCCGAGCCAACGGCGCGAAGCGCCTAGCTTGCTAGGGGGGTCCGGGGGCATGCTCCCCCGGAGAATTGTGAAAAAAAGGATGCAAAATGGTGCAATCTGGTGCATTCTGAGGATGATCATTACCAGTTTCAGGCAGCAGATTTTGTCACTGATTATAACCCCCAAAATTGAAACTCAATGTAAAATAAAGAAATGCATACCTCATTCAATATTTTTATATTTTTATATTTATAAGGTGGGTCCGGAAACCCTATAACCCCCCCCCCCCCTCGTCCGCCCCTGGGCGGGGTCAAGGGGCAGAGCCCCTTGTGGGGGTCAGGGGGCGAAGCTCCCTGAAGCTGATGGGTAGGTCATATTCTGAGATAAGAAAATGGTCGCTCCTTGCATGTAAGGGCATAAAATAAGCTATAATAAAAAATGTTTTAAATAAGTAAGGTACATGTTCAGGCAAGGGGGGGGGGGGGGGGTTGCGCAACCCCCATAACCCCCCCCGGTAGTCCGGCCCTGCTGACGTCCAAAAGAAACGCGAAAAACAGTGTCTAGTGTCATTTATTGCCTAATAAAAAAATCGTACAAAAATTCAAATTTCATTATTAATGTCCAATTTTTGGTAGAGTAGAACACTGACTTATGGTCCATAACACAGTAAGGTTGTGGAGACGATGCGTTATTAGCGCTTAACAGAACAGTCAATAGCGTGTGTGGCCCCCATTAGCATCGATGACGGCCTGGCATCGGCGCTGCATTGAGCGGACCAACGTGTTGCTGGCTTGCCTGGGAATGTTGGTCCAGGCCTGCCGGACGGCCCGATCAAGATCAGCGACAGTTGTGGGCCTTGGGACCACCCTGTTGAGCTGTGTCTGGAGCAAGTCCCAAAATTGCTCAATAGGGTTCATGTCAGGAGATAACGCTGGCCAAGGCATCACCTGGATGCCTGAGCGATGCAGGAGATCCTGAGTGGCCCTGGCGGTGTGGGGGCCCGCGTTGTCGTGCTGGAAAACCCAGTTTCCATGGGCTTGAAAAAAGGGCAGCACATGAGGGTGCAGCACCTGGTCCATATAGCGCTGCGCTGTTACGCCGTTGCCGGGTCCAGGACCCAGGCCTTGGAAGATGACGGGACCTAGCACCTGGTTGTGGCCGATGGCGCCCCACAACATGAGGCTGGGCCCACCTCGGGCGTTGTTCTCCACGACACAGTTGTCAGCATAGTGGTAACCACTTCTTCTCCATACCCGAACACGCCCGTCGGCATGGTCAATGCAGAAACGGCTTTCATCGCTGAAAAGCACGTTCTGCCAGCGAACATTGTTCCAATTGAGGTGGCCTTGCGCCCAATGCAGGCGTGCCTGTCTATGGCGCACGGTGAGGACGGGTCCCCTGGCTGGACGGCAGTTCCTCGGCCCTCTGAAGCGAAGTCGCCGGCTGGCCGTTTGCCTAGAAATGGGTGCCTGGTGTGTCCCTATAACAGTTTTGGCTGTTTCTGCAGCTGTTCTGAAGGGATGTGCAACATGGCTGGGGAAAATGTGCCGATCTTCTTTGGCGTCGTCACTCGGGGTCTGCCGCTTCGATCGGCATCAGCAGTAGAGCCAGTTATCACAAACCGCTGCAGGAGACGATAAATGGTGGATATGTGACATAGGAAAGTCGCAGCCACGGCTTCCGGCGTGTCCCCAGCCTCCAGACGTCCAATGGCTCTCTCGCGTTCAGCAGAAGTGAGTCTTGGCATGGTGATAGCGTCGAATGAGGGACCGATGAAACCTGTAACTTTGTGCCATTTTTATCCTCTAGTGACAGTGAACACCACTCACTGATCAGCTTTTGTGCTGTTCTTGCACGTGCAGCTGAACTGCACAAGAAAAATGTCTCAGCTAACTCGGGCTTTACGTGGATTGCAAGTGCGCTGATGCGGTAAAAATCACAATACACCTTCCTCAGACATTGGTCTTGATATACTGGCTGCCAAAAATAACGCAACTTTTGTTCATCCAGAAAAAAATTATTTGTAAAATAAATAATATTTTTCGCGTTTCTTTTGGACGTCAGTACACACCTACGAGAGTCACAGCAACCAACAGCACTCTGATAGATTCTATTTATGTGACTGATCACGGTAACATTGTTGAATGTTGTGTTCCAGCCAGTGGTTGATCACCGTAACATTGTTGAATGTTGTGTTCCAGCCAGTGGTTGATCACCGTAACATTGTTGAATGTTGTGTTCCAGCCAGTGGTTGATCACCGTAACATTGTTGAATGTTGTGTTCCAGCCAGTGGTTGCAGCGATCACTTTCCCATTTGTTTAACGTGGTGGAGAAAGGGTATAAAAATTCCTAAAGCTGGCCATAAGACAATAAAATATAGATCCTTTTCTCAATTCAACGAAGACACATTTCTCCGTGACCTCTGTAATTCCTCTCTCCCTGAGGTTTATAATCATACGAATTCTGATGCTGCTCTAACGCACTGGCTGAATGCCTTCACTAACATTTATGATCGACATGCTCCATGGAGAACTAAGAGAGTCAAACAGGTAGTAAAACCTAAGTGGTTTGATGATGAACGAAGAGAGTCAAACAGGTAGTAAAACCTACGTGGTTTGATGATGAACTAAGAGAGTCAAACAGGTAGTAAAACCTACGTGGTTTGATGATGAACTAAGAGAGTCAAACAGGTAGTAAAACCTACGTGGTTTGATGATGAACTAAGAGAGTCAAACAGGTAGTAAAACCTACGTGGTTTGATGATGAACTAAGAGAGTCAAACAGGTAGTAAAACCTAAGTGGTTTGATGATGAACTAAGAGAGTCAAACAGGTAGTAAAACCTAAGTGGTTTGATGATGAACTAAGAGAGTCAAACAGGTAGTAAAACCTAAGTGGTTTGATGATGAACTAAGAGAGTCAAACAGGTAGTAAAACCTAAGTGGTTTGATGATAGACATGCTCCATGGAGAACTAAGAGAGTCAAACAGGTAGTAAAACCTAAGTGGTTTGATGATGAACTAAGAGAGTCAAACAGGTAGTAAAACCTAAGTGGTTTGATGATGAACTAAGAGAGTCAAACAGGTAGTAAAACCTACGTGGTTTGATGATGAACTAAGAGAGTCAAACAGGTAGTAAAACCTAAGTGGTTTGATGATGAACTAAGAGAGTCAAACAGGTAGTAAAACCTACGTGGTTTGATGATGAACTAAGAGAGTCAAACAGGTAGTAAAACCTAAGTGGTTTGATGATGAACTAAGAGAGTCAAACAGGTAGTAAAACCTAAGTGGTTTGATGATGAACTAAGAGAGTCAAACAGGTAGTAAAACCTAAGTGGTTTGATGATGAACTAAGAGAGTCAAACAGGTAGTAAAACCTAAGTGGTTTGATGATGGACATGCTCCATGGAGAACTAAGAGAGTCAAACAGGTAGTAAAACCTACGTGGTTTGATGATGAACTAAGAGAGTCAAACAGGTAGTAAAACCTAAGTGGTTTGATGATGAACTAAGAGAGTCAAACAGGTAGTAAAACCAACGTGGTTTGATGATGAACTAAGAGAAAACCTAAGTGGTTTGATGATGAACTAAGAGAGTCAAACAGGTAGTAAAACCTAAGTGGTTTGATGATGAACGAAGAGAGTCAAACAGGTAGTAAAACCTAAGTGGTTTGATGATGAATTACAAGATGCACTTGATCATCGTGGTTTGTTTTAAAGTCAATCGGTAAAGAAGAGGAGTATAGAGAACAGAGAAATAAAGTTAATTCAATGAAACGATTAAAAAAAAGAAAGTATTTTCAAGGCCTTGCTTCTTCAAAACAAAATTCAAAGAACATTTGGAAAGCAATAAATGAACTTACAAATAAAACGACTGCACCTACTTCAAGTTACCTAAAGGACATATCACCTGATGATTTAAACACACACTCTTCTAAAATAGCTGAAAAGGTTATTATAAACGATAAAACAACCTTAAATAAATTGGAAGTTTTGGAAGACTTCTGTAAATCAAAACAAATTTTTATCTCAGTTAAATATTCCTCCGCTTACGGTGCCTGAAGTATTTCACGCACTCACTCATTTAAAGCAAACGGGTACCCGGGGAATAGACGGGCTTGATGGAAGGATTCTAAAGTTATCAGCCCCTGTAATTTCTGACACCCTCACTTACATTTATAATCTCTGCTTAGAACAAAAATATTTTCCAATAGCCCTCAAGCAGGCTAAAATCATTCCTCTGTTTAAATCTGGCGAAAAGAAAGACCCCTCAAATTATAGGCCGATTTCTAGACTGTCAGTTTTATCAAAACCACTGGAAGTATATAAACAAACACCTATTATCGCACTTTGACCACAATCAATTATTTCACCCTAACCAGTCTGGATTTAGAGCTCATCACTCCTGTCACACTGCCTTAGTCTCTCTTGTTGATCAGTGGTTGGAAAAGATCAAGGATACTGAATTTTGTGGAGCTGTGTTTGTAGATTTTGCCAAAGCTTTTGATGTAATTGACCACAAGTTGTTACTGAGGAAACTCACATTGTATGGACTCGGGATTGATTCTGTTGAACTTATAACTTCTTTTCTTAGTGACAGGCAACAGGCTGATACGCAAACGCCTCAGCATCAAGTATGCAGAATGTACGATATGGCGTACCACAAGGGTCAGTTTTAGGCCCTCTCCTCTTCTCTATATACATAAATGACCTTCCCCTTCACATTGAGAATTTATGTGAACTTTTTGTAGATGACACAACCATACATTCTAGTAACACCAATTTCAGTCGTTTATCATAATCACTGCAAGAAAGTTTAAACCAGTTGAGTGAATGGACTGAGCTAAATCACATGTCCCTTAACCCGCCAAAAACAAATCCATGATAAAAACGCCAGAACATAACTTCAACATTTCACGATCTAACGGTTAATGATAAAACTTGTTCAAAAAGTCGACCATCATAAAGTTTTGGGAGTGACCATCGATAATAACCTGTCTTGGTCACATCACATAGAACAACTTTCAAAACTCGTGTCCAAGAAAGTTTATTTATTATCTAGAATCGAGCACTTTCTGAATTTGGAAGCCAGGAAATTATTCTGTAATGCTCATATTCAGTCTGCTATTGATTACGCGTCTACCTTGCAGGACTCGGCAAGTGATAATTCATTCAAACCACTTATTAGATTACACAAACGAGCGCTTAAAGTAGTCTTATTACAGAAAACAACCCTATCTGAGTTAGACTACACAAACTTAGGCATTCTTCCTCTCATTTACAGCTTTGTTGCGTCAGTGCAATCTACTCTGTAATTCTTAACTCATGTCAAATGAACTTACATTTTTCATTTAAGCAATGTATTGTTTGTAAATTGATGATATGTTCTTACTTTCATTTTATTATAATCATGTAACAGTAGTTTTCTTTACTTGCTTATTCTTTAGAAATTTTAGACTAGTCCCTCTTTAGGGCGAGGGCCAGATGTAAAAAAAAAGCAGATCACTGCTTACTCTATTACCCTCGTTAAATAAAGAATTGTTCTTGTTCTTGTTCTCTGTCTCTCTAGTTTATTCAGGTAGCCGTCTCTGGAACGCTCTTCCGAATGCCCTACGGTAAGCTACAGATTCTTTCAGAAACAATTATATATCGCATTTAATGAGAATAGTATAATCCTGATAGCTATGTTCCTTTCGGATACAGTCACTCATGTTTTGAATTAACGGTTTCTTTCACGAGATTATGATGTTTTGCACAATATCCATCGTTTTGCAGAGTTGATGTACTATTGCATATTATTCTGACCTTGCACATTTTTTGCTTTGCACCTTGTCATAAACATTCATGAACTACAATGTTTCTATATAATGTGCTTATGTACATAAATTAATACTATTTCACTAATTATCCAAGCGGAGCGCGGGCGAAGCCCGCGCGTAGCGAGGTAGTTTTTTTTTTCATCTCCCAGCACTGAACATTTTTTTGCCAAGTGGTGTCTGTCTGGACATTGTTCTAGAATTCATCTTTTAGCACAATATTAGCGACACTGTTTGGACAATTCTATTAAAATTAGGCGTACAAACTGATTTTGTTTCGGGGAATCCTCTCAGAGGATCAGAATTTTCATATAATATCATCGGAAGCTGTTACAACGGGAAAATGTGAAACTTTTGTCACTTTTTAACATGGAATTTCATCTTTGAGCGTTTCAAGCGGACTTTAATAAAATAGTTATTTGCGAATTATGCAGCGGAAGACACTCACCGGTTCAACATGTGTATGGTCATTAAACCTCAAAACATTTCAGTAAGTGGTTTAGACAAACACCTCCGCCATGGGAGGGTGACTGGTTTGTAGCTGAAGAGTTTTTTTCTAAAGTGTGTTCTAAATACAAATGACGTACTGGTAATGATGTAATGAGTTGTTCTAATCTTGTTCTTGGAACTCTTGCTGTTCCAAGCTTGTTCTTAGCAAGTCTTGGTGACGAGAACAAAGACTATCAATGAAATCTTTAGAAATAACCTCTGACAACGACGACGATGACGACGACGACGACGACGATAACAACAACAACAACAAATGACATCGACGACGACGACGACAACAACAACAACAACAACAACAACAACAACAACAACAACAACAACAACAACAACAACAACAACAACAACAACAACACGAGAACAACAACAATCACGACAACGAACATGACAACAACAACACCAACAACTACGACGACAACTACAACGACTGGGTTATGATGACATCACCAATGATTTAAAGGCCGTTAAAAAATCGTTAAATCCTATTTCTTTACTGATTCTTATGAAATTTTAAAGGTTGGTTTGTTGTCCCCAACTTATTTTCACTCCATACTTTTCCAGAAGAAAAACATAATTTTGGCAGTTAAAAACCGTTAAATTTCAATTCTTCACCGATATTTATGAAATTTTGTGGGTAGGTTCGTTGTCCCCAACTGATTTTCACTCTATACTTTTCCAGAAGAAAGACATAATTTTGGCAGTTAAAAAACGTTAAATTTCAATTCTTCACCTATCTTTATGAAATTTAGTGGGTGGGTCCGTTGTCCCAAACTGAATTTTAAGACATACTTTTCCAGACAAAAAACCTTATTTTTGGCAGTTAAAAACCGTTAAATCTCAATTCTTCATCGATATTTTTATGAAATTTTGTGGGTAGGTTCGTTGTCCCCAACTGATTTTCACTCCATACTTTTCCAGAAGAAAAACATAATTTTGGCAGTTAAAAACCGTTACATTTAAATTTTCACCTATCTTTATGAAATTTAGTGGGTGGGTCCGTTGTCCCAAACTGAATTTCAAGACAAACTATTCCAGTCAAAAAAACTTATTTTTGGCAGTTAAAAACCGTTAAGTCTCAATTCTACAGCGATATTTATGACATTTTGTGGGTAGGTTTGTTGTCAGATTTGACATGATGGCAGAATTGAAAGTGTGAGATATCCTGATGTTTCACAATTTATGCTGCATAATTCAGCCCCATAGGCGCTTGAATTTTAGGTGGAGTTGGGTTTTTTTTCAGCCCAAACCAGTAACCCCCACATGGTTTTCATGTCCCTTTCTGAGAGACTTCAAGAAGTTTCAATTTGACGTCATGATTAGCCTGCCGCATTAGCAAGTATGAAAACACGTCATCGATGACACATTTTAAGAGAGAGAGAGAGAGAGAGAGAGAGAGAGAGAGAGAGAGAGAGAGAGAGAGAGAGAGAGAGAGAGAGAGAGAGAGAGAGAGAGAGAGAGAGAGAATCATGTACACACAGATGGACGACTTCGCTTGGGGTATGTACTGCCCGGCAGTACACATCTACTTAATGTATTCATGTAGTAGTAGTCATTATAGTAGATTAGGTCCCTCTTTATGGCGAGTGCCAGATGCAAAAAAGTATTTATATGCTTATTCTGTTACCCTCGTAAAATAAAAAAATTGTCATTGTCATTCTCTCTCTCTCTCTCTCTCTCTCTCTCTCTCTTTCTCTCTCTCTTTCTCTCCCCCCTCTCTCTCTCTCTCTCTCTCTCTCTCCCCCACCTCTCTCTCTCTCTCTCCCCCACCTCTCTCTCTCTCTCTCTCTCTCTCTCTCTCTCTCTCTCTCTCACACATACTCTCCTACCCAAACAGCTGATAAAAACGGAGGAGTTGCAGGATTCAACTTGTGCAGTGGTGCATTCAGACAGGGACTTTTCGTTCCCCAGACAATGGAAGGACGCGTTGTACTGGGGCGAGCCGGAGACGTTTACAGCCATCATAGACTCATTCACAGCCCTGAAAACAAATCGAGAAAAACAATCACGAACGATAACCTAGTTATACGCTTAGTCAACTACAGTACCCATAGAGCCTCGAGCCCAGTAAGTGCCCCACCAAACCAAAAGTCTATCTGGATGTAATAACAAATTAATCTTGTATAATTATCTCTCTATATTGGTCTAAAGAATACATGTGTGAATTTGTGTCTCGAAATTGTCTGTTTGTAACTGTCAATAACTTAGTGTTCACATGTTTTAAATGTGAATGTTTATTTGACGTCTTGTCATGTTAGTTCTTGTGAATGTTTTATTTTGACTGAAATTGTACGTTTCATAAACCTAAACTTTCAGTTGTTAATTATTCGTATCCATATACTAGGCCAATCGTATTTTTGTGAGGCAATGTTTCTTCACGCGTTTCTTGTCCACGTGTTTCAGACACACCCCTCGTTAGTGACTGGGCTATCATGTCAAGTGGTAAAGCTTGACACACTAAATCATGCAGTCAATGTCAAGTGGTAAAGCTTGACACACTAAATCATGCAGTCAATGTCAAGTGGTAAAGCTTGACACACTAAATCATGCAGTCAATGTCAAGTGGTAAAGCTTGACACACTAAATCATGCAGTCAATGTCAAGTGGTAAAGCTTGACACACTAAATCATGCAGTCAATGTCAAGTGGTAAAGCTTGACACACTAAATCATGCAGTCAATGTCAAGTGGTAAAGCTTGACACACTAAATCATGCAGTCAATGTCAAGTGGTAAAGCTTGACACACTAAATCATGCAGTCAATGTCAAGTGGTAAAGCTTGACACACTAAATCATGCAGTCAATGTCAAGTGGTAAAGCTTGACACACTAAATCATGCAGTCAATGTCAAGTGGTAAAGCTTGACACACTAAATCATGCAGTCAATGTCAAGTGGTAAAGCTTGACACACTAAATCATGCAGTCAATGTCAAGTGGTAAAGCTTGACACACTAAATCATGCAGTCAATGTCAAGTGGTAAAGCTTGACACACTAAATCATGCAGTCAATGTCAAGTGGTAAAGCTTGACACACTAAATCATGCAGTCAATGTCAAGAGTCTTCACTCTTTCACAACCCTTACAAAGCCGACATAGTTATTTCCAAACATGGTCTATCAAACAAAGCCGACATAGTTATTTCCAAACATGGTCTATCAAAACAAGCCGACATAGTTATTTCCAAACATGGTCTATCAAACAAAGCCGACATAGTTATTTCCAAACATGGTCAATCAAACAAAGCCGACATAGTTATTTCCAAACATGGTCTATCAAAAAAAGCCGACATAGTTATTTCCAAACATGGTCTATCAAACAAAGCCGACATAGTTATTTCCAAACATGGTCTATCAAAAAAAGCCGACATAGTTATTTCCAAACATGGTCTATCAAACAAAGCCGACATAGTTATTTCCAAACATGGTCTATCAAACAAAGCAGACATAGTTATTCCCAAACATGGTCTATCAAACAAAGCCGACATAGTTATTCCCAAACATGGTCTATCAAACAAAGCAGACATAGTTATTCCCAAACATGGTCTATCAAACAAAGCCGACATAGTTATTCCCAAACATGGTCTATCAAACAAAGCGACATAGTTATTCCCAAACATGGTCTATCAAACAAAGCCGACATAGTTATTTCCAAACATGGTCTATCAAACAAAGCCGACATAGTTATTTCCAAACATGGTCTATCAAACAAAGCCGACATAGTTATTTCCAAACATGGTCTATCAAACAAAGCCGACATAGTTATTTCCAAACATGGTCTATCAAACAAAGCCGACATAGTTATTTCCAAACATGGTCTATCAAACAAAGCCGACATAGTTATTTCCAAACATGGTCTATCAAACAAAGCCGACATAGTTATTTCCAAACATGGTCTATCAAACAAAGCAGAGGCCCAAGGACTAATTCTTGCGGAAAACGAACAGAGAAAAATGGTACAGATAGGTTTAAGCTTCAACAATAAGCATATCCAAAACTCTCTTTGATTTCAAGAAAAATGTGTCAGAGATACCCTGGGTATCCGAGGTGGTTGCAGACGACACGAGTGTTGTTGAGAGTCCAGTCATCGCCACACACTGCTGACCACTGCTGACCCGCCCAGAAGTCCAGTGCACCCGTACCGTCCTTGTCTCCCTTTGCCAGGCAAACTTCGTCTGATCAATCAGACACAGTTATTATAGAGCACGTACAGTAGAACCCTTAGTAAGACTTCCCCATGTTACGACCTTGCTTTTTCACATGATCAATGGTGACTGCGTGTGAGAGTGATCAATCGAAACAACTAAAATGTCTTCGTTCACACGTGAGTACTGTAGTTTTAGGTCTGTAAATATACCTCCTGTGCTTGCCCTTGAGTTACTGAAAGATCCTGAGATGACTTATGTGATTTAATGGAGGATGTCATTTGGATGCTGCAAAGAACCGACGCGCTCACAAAGCAAAACGAACACCAGGATAGAAAAGTTAATCAAAGTTTTATTGTAGATCTGATCATACCGTCATAGCGAGCAGCTCTTAATATTATTAGATAAAAGGCTAAGCAAATCTATGGAGAGTCAATGGTTTTGTATAGGAGTGTGGCGGAAAAAAGCTAATCTAAGTTTGGAAATTGGAATGATGCCAGGGCGTAGAATCGACATCACTGGCTTGGGCGCAGTGGGAGCGCAGAGCGGTGGAGCGGGGAGCGCAGAGCGGTGGAGCGTGGAGCGAGGAGCGGTGGAAACTTTGACAGCATCTTCCTACTTTAAACAGGCTAAAGGCGAGCAACTAACGTTAACATTACAAATTAAACTTCATAAAAACTGGAGGCTGGCAGAAAACTGGGTCCAGGAAGAGAGCAAAACATAATAAATCTATTCTAAAACATGTTGATCCTTCAACGGCTTGCCAGCAAGTGACAGAGAATAAAGGCGATAAACCGCGAAGGTGAGCGAAAAAATACTACGCGTGAACGCA
>NC_090249.1:625022-672522 GCF_037325665.1 Littorina saxatilis | reverse complement strand
ATTTTATCACAGGCGGATTCCCACGTTCTACAAGAAGATCTGGACAAACTAGAACTGTGGTAGAAGAGGTGGCAGATGTCTTTCAACGCCTCCAAGTGCCACGTACTATCGGTCACCCGCAAGAGAAAATCGCTCTGCGCCAACTACACCTTTCATTGAGAAACACTACAGAGAAGGTGGACAAGGCCAAGTACCTTGGCGTGGAACTCACGGAAGACATGCACTGGGGAGCGCATATTCAGGCCACCACAGCAAAGGCAAACAAGACCAATGCCTTTGTTTACCAAAACCTCAGGGGCTGCCCCCATCCTGTTCGGACCACCTGCTACAAGGGACTGGTGAGACCGGTCTTGGAGTATGCTTTCCCAATCTGGGACCCACGTCAGAAGAGCCTGTCCGACAGCCTGGAGATGACGCAGCGACGCTCCGCAAGGAGGATCCTGCGCGACTTCAAAACCACAAGTCAATCAATCAATCAATATGAGGCTTATATCGCGCGTATTCCGTGGGTACAGTTCTAAGCGCAGGGATTTTTTTTTTTTTTTACATTATTTTTTTTTAGTAGCACAACGGAACTCGTCTTCAGGCTCAAGCTGGACCCCCTCATACAACGGCGCACCGCGGCCAAGGCCACCATGATGTACAAAATCATGAGTAAACTGGTCGAGGTAGCCCCAAGGGAAGGCACACTGACACCGGTCCCAAGATCAACCAGGGGGCACACCACCAGGGGCCACACCACCAGGGGGCACACCACCAGGGAGCACACCACCAGGGGGCACACCACCAGGGGGCACACCACCAGGGGGCACATCACCAGGGGGCACACCACCAGGGGGCACACCACCAGGGGGCACACCACCAGGGGGCACAACACCAGGGGGCACACCACCAGGGGGCACACCACCAGGGGGCACACCACCAGACTGCAGGTCCCACAGTCCCGCACTGACTCCCAAAGAACATCGTTCTTCCCGTCAGCGATCCGCCTCTGGAATACCATCCCCCAAGAGGCTGTGAGCGCAGACTCCCCCCAGGCCTTCAGGGCCATGGTTGAGGCCTTGCTCTGAGTCGCGAGCCCATAAGCACCCCATGTCAGAATCCACTCCCTCTGTCCCCCCCCCCCCCTCCACATTAGACCCCCACTCCTCTTGCATTAGATTCCCTTCTCAGCTAGTATTTCCTTGTTTTCACTACCTATTTTATTCATGTTTTTATTACTTAGTTAGTGGAAGAATTTTTTTGTAATGTATGTTTGATGGTGTATGCTTTTAATTAAGCGTTGTTGACTATGAATGTAGATGTAAATGCTTGTATAACTGTGTTTTAATTTTAAATGTGTCAAGCGCAAAGAGCATACTTGTAAAGTTATGATGTTGCGCTATATAAATGCTCATTTATTATTATTTAAGTTATTGAGACATCCCAGTGCACTAAGGGATTTATAGAGCAAATCGAGAAAATTCATTATTGAACGAAGCGCTATGCGCTTCGTTCAATAATTATTTTCGAGATTTGCTCTATAAATCCCTTAGTGCACTGGGATTGTTTCAATAACGATATTGTCAGTACCGCCATAGAAAAAAGAAGATTCCAAGCGCACATTTTGCAACGCGCATTTGAATAGGCATAACTGTGTGGTCAGGTCGTGTACAGTAAAGATCTACTTTTGTGTGGGGTGTCTCAAGTGTGTCGTGCTTTCGTCACACGCATTTTAATTTCTGTTGGTAAATTCCAGTGTAGCGTTAATCTGAACAGTGATGATCTTTCAGAGAGACCTCATTTGAACTCGGAGAAAGGGCTGTGCTCTTCATTATTTGCGATTCGAAACCTCCAGTCGAGCTTCGACGGATTGACTGTGCGGAGTGACTCCCCTTGAATTGACTCGAAGCCGCGGGACTCGACGGTTCGCACATTTTCAAAACAAATGTGGCATATTTTTGTGTTGTATCTTCATTCATCGGGGAGTCTGATACTAAATATGAACGGTAAGAATGCTCTGAACCCTACACGTATTATATCCCCATCGTTTTTTCGTTCACATTTGCCCAACATGTTAATTTGCTGAGCGGGGTTTATGTCGTCTGCTAGGGCAATCAAACCACTGCATGCAGTCTGCACTGACTGAGTCTGCACGCACGAGGCACGCTGGTAATAAGTCTTATAATGGTAAGAACGTTCTGAACCCTACACGTTTTCGATTACGATTGTTCTTGCCTTGAAATAATAATTCGGAAACTGAACTGATGCAGTCGTATTTCAGTGTAGTCAGTGCGGCTACGTATGACAGAGTCGATCGAGTCAGTCTTCCAAACTGGTCTAGCTGGTACGTTATCGGAATAACACTTGTGTTTTCTGCTAGCGGGTGGGAATTTTATATTAACTCATCATTTGGTAATGTGGATGATAAGCTACATGCCACTAACACGATGAGAAGAATCTATGCAAGTCGGCGAGAATTAGATGAAACCCAGCGGCTTCTATTTTTAGATCAGTGGCAGCCGCACTGTGGCACAGGCACATGCAATCTGTCAGAAAAAAAACCACTTCTGCTTTAATTGAGAAGTAGGGAATTTATGGTCATTTGGTATTGTGGAGAATATAAGCTACATGTCAGTAATTAATTCTGAGGATGAGAACACAGTCTTGCTTAGGTAAAGGGCGTAAGAATACGCTCTGTGGAAAAGTTAGCGCACTCCAAGAGTGCGCTAACAGTTTTAGCGCATCGCCATTAGCCAATCAACTGGTTCACATCAGTCATGTGACACCAGTACTTACTGACAATTATTATTATTATTATTATTATTATTATTATTATTATCATTATTATTATTCTCCTCCCTCATTAGACCCACCACCCCCCGCTCCATCCCTAGCGACCCATAAGTAGTTAGTAGTGATATATAGGTAGAATCTATCGCTCTTGCTCCATATTGTTTGTCCTGTTTGTACTGATTCGTTGGGGCCCAGTTGCTGCGCTAGGTAGCACTGGGTGGATGGCTAGCCACACAGCCCAGGGCCTGAAACTGGACGCCAGGGCGAATCGCGGAAAGCAGTCGCTTGCCTACCAATCCAGCACTGTTTTCATTTTCGTAGGTACACTATCCACTGTATCATCCACTCTAGGGAAATTAAGCGCACCAACCAAAATGAGGATCGTTGCCCTGTAAAGGGATTTCCTTATAAACGTGAAGAACTTCAAGAAGAAGAAGAAGATACTGATTTGAAATTGAGCCATGAGCTACACAGTTCGTTTTGGGTGATAAAAAGATGACAACACACTTGAGGAAGGTCTTAGAAATAGTGTTTGTCACGATTTAGTGACATGGTCACGATTTAGTGACATGGTCACGATTAATTAGTGACATGGTTCGAGGAAGAGTAACTCTGTCGGGTGCCTTTCTCGAATTGCGACAGAAAGCGCCTGTTGTAATTTCTGTCAAGGGTTGTCGGTTTTTGCTGACAGCGAACACGGGTATTTTGTGTCGCACGGATTTCACGGGGTTGATTTCTGCTGTCGAGGCAGAATTGTCGATAACTGAACTGGGGTAGTGACCAGGTGTGTCACGTGTTTTTGTCAAGGTTGTCTGTCTGAGACATTTTAACTAGACACTCGAACACTCAGCGCTGGGGAGGACGGTCGTGTCTTATATTTCCTGCTAGTTTGATGGACTTCATCGCTTTGAGTTCTGCATTGATATTCAACGCGCCGCTCTGCATGCACAGGAGGGCTTCAGGAAACTACAGTTTGAGACCACTTTCCCTCCGTTCACATGCGGTCTGACGTTGACGGGTCGTCAATTTCTCTGCGCCCTGCGTGAAAGGAATTTCACCGCATAAAGGATTCGGCAAGAGGGTGAATGGGGTATCGCTGTTGACGAACAGGTGCCATTCAAAGGAGGAAGCGGTTTTCGCTTCAATAAGAGTGCTACTTACATAGGCTTTTGAGGTAATAAATCATTGTTTAACGCTGTTGACGAGTCTGTGTTTGTGGAATGAAATACTCTTTGTTGTTCTTTCCAGGTTGGCGCATAATTTGCTCTTTGTGACGCTAAAATAATAATCTGTATATGGTTTTTGCAGATATGGAGAGAAGGAAGGAAATAGCTGATTTGTTGTTGTAAAGTTCGTTTGTGCAGGCCTACGTGCTCGATGAGATATGTTAAGATGACATGTTTAAAGGTGGAGGTTGTTGGGTAGCTTGACATGATTAGTGCACCGAGGCTTTTTGTTGCAGCCTTTCTACCTATTATTGTCTGCTGCGTTTTTCTACGCTACGTAACTGCCGACTACGGGTCATCGCTGTATGCTGTAACCGGGTCATCGCTGTATGCTGTAACCGGGTCATCGCTGTATGATGTAACCGGGTCATCGCTGTATGATGTAACCGGGTCATCGCTGTATGCTGTAACCGGGTCATCGCTGTATGCTGTAACCGGGATCATCTGATGTAACCAGCTAACCGGCTAACCAGCTAACCAGCGACTGGGTGTGGCGTCCGATGTCTCCACTGTTCCCTGCTTCGTCGCCACGCTAGCCGGCACTACGTTCGACGGAGCAGTTGTGGAGACTATGAACTAATTACGGGCCGCCCACTCAGTGGCAGAAGAAAAGCTAAGTTGCACTATGTCTTATGCACCCTTATTACCACCTAGTCATCTGTGATATTCATGATTATACGCGAGTGGTGACAGCGTGGGGTGTGTGACACCTGCATAAACTAACACTTTTAGGCAGATCAGATATATATTTTCCTAGCTATACACGGGATCAGCGTGTTACTATAATTTTCTATATTCTAACTGGCATTTTGTCAGTGACCACTGGGTTTTACGTTTTGAACGTAAAAGAACATATTTTGGAGTGAAGTCTCGAGGGAGGTGGCGAGTTATTACATAAACAGGCGTCTGAAACTTATACTTTTGTTGTTTCTATTTAATTGTATGACTGCGAGAGTGGATCGTGGTGTGGTTAGTTAGTTAGAAGTGACTAACCGTTTCGTAATCACCTTATGTGATATATTGAAACGTGACAGTGTTTGAGCGTTCTATTTTCTAAATCTTAATGCTGTATTTGGTAGTCTTTTCACACAGTGATATTCTCCAACAGGCAGTGGGTTTGTTTGTGTAATGCGAAGCGTTTTAGCCCTGTATGGCACGTAATGTGCATTCGTTTGCAAGACTATAGGTTTGACTTCTTCAGTCCAACGGTTTTAATCTGCTTTGACAAACGGGTATCTATGCACATTAAATAAAGTATGATGACAAACGGAAGTCCGGACTCCCGACACAGGAGAGCTGAGCGAATAACGCATAGTTTCGGAGCAATTTTGTGCAAAACATCGCAGGTTTTTCCAAATTACAGTACAGCGAAGGCCCCTTGAACTTTATTAGGTCCAAATCGCCAGAAAACATTCAAAAATGGCGCCTTATGTGTACTAACTTTAAACAACCCTTCAGCACAAGTTAAACAAGTCGCGTAATGCGAAATTACAACATTTAGTCAAGCTGTCGAACTCACAGAATGAAACTGAACGCACTGACCGCACCAATACCGTATAGCATCGTCAAATGAAATGAAAGTGAAATTGACAAGGCAGTATAGCGCGGTGGTGGTTGCGCTGAGCGGGATAGCACTCTTTCATGTACCTCTATTCTTTATACATTTCTGAGCTTGTTTTTAATCCAAACGTAACATATCTATATGTTATGGGAATCCGAAATCGACAAGGAATAAAATGAAATTGTTTTTAATCGATTTCTGAATTTTAATTTTAATCATAATTTTCATATTTGTAATGTTCAAAGCTTGATTTTAATCCAAATATAACATATTTATATGTTTTTTGAATCAGGAAATAATGAAGAATAAGATAAAAATTAAATTTAGATCGTTTTATAAAAATTAAATTTAATTACCATTTTCAGATTTTTAATGACCAAACTCATAAATTCCTTTTTAAGCCTCCAAGCTGAAATGCAATACCAAAGTCCGGACTTTGTCAAAGATTGCTTGATCATGATGTCAATCAATTTGGTCAACAAATGAGGGCGTGGCAGTGCCGCCTCAACTTTCACCAAAAGCCGAATAATTATGACGTCATCAAAGAAATTTATCGAAAAAATTGAAAAAACCGTCTGAGGATATCGTACCCAGGAACTCTCATGTGAAGTGCACACACACACACACACACACACACACACACACACACACACACACACACACACATACACACACACACATACACACACACACACACACACACACCACAACCCTCGTCTCGATTCCAAGCCTATGTTAAAACATTTAGTCAATACTTGACTAGATGTAAGAACAAAACTGTCGAAATTTCAATGTTGAAGGTTTCTTCACAGAAAAGCAAAACAAGACAAAATAGTAGCGTAATTATAAATCAGTACATTTAGACAAGGCGTCGGCCTTAAAGAATGAAATAAAGCGCACTGAAGTTTTACAATGAGACTGGTTAGTGAAGGACTTGTCGAAACATTGCAGTGGAGACAGTCATCCCCTTTAAACGTTCGTCTGAGAAAAGGCGCAACTGAATGATCGCCTCACGATTACTGTATTATTGAGTGCAATTCAGAATGGCCAACGAAAGCTTCTATATATATATACGACTTGTGTCTGTTTGTCTGTGTGTTTGTGTATCTGTCTGTGTATTTGTGTGTTTGTGTATTTGTGTATTCGCCATGCACGGCCAAAGTTCTCGATGGATCTGCTTCAAATTTGGTGGGCATATTCAGGTAGACCCGGGACACGACACAACCTGGTCGATATTTCAACACGTGCTCTCAGCGCGCAGCGCGGAACCGATTTTGGTTCCACCTCAGCTATTTTGGTTCCACCTCAGCTTACCCGGGCCCCCATACCGACACACCATAGCCGCTACACCACATCACAACGCCAAAGTTCTCGGTGGATCTTTTTCAAATTTGGACACCGTATTCAGCTACACCCCGGACACAATATCATCGATGAGATATTTCAACACGTGCTCTCAGCGCGCAGCGCTGAATCGATTTTGGTTTTTGTGTTCATTTCACCATTATAAGTAACTCTTCTCATATTCTCCAGGTTTTCAGCGTTTACCTCCCTTCCTTCGTATGGTGCACTTTTGTGTCAGTGGAGCGTCTTCGGATATTCCCGGCGTTCTGTTACTGTTACTATTTTTAGAAGGTCAACGCAGTGTCCAGAACGTAAATTGGACCCGTAAATTATCCTCACTGTAAAAGTGCAAAGGTCGAATCAATTTATAGCCACGCGAAAAATACACTGTCATCTATCTCTCTATACATACGGCTTCTCTGTGTGTTTTTTTGTGTGTGTGTGTCTGTGTGTGTCTCTATGTGAGCAACACCTGTGCATTGCTTAGTTCTGTTTGTGATGTGGTCTGGCGGCTTTTGTGTAATTTTATGTACTGGCCTTCCTTTGAGAAGCCATAACTTGCTCAGTCCTGTTTGAGTGGAGTTCGCCTCCAAAGGTGATTAACACGGTTACATTCGTCGATAAGGATGGGACTCGATATGGTCAGGAATGGCATTATGGCCACTGAATCATTTTCGTGCTGTTCCCATTCCACGAATCTGGGAGGGACCTAAGCTTGGCGGGTCCATTGTTCGGACCCGGCGAAGCCGGCGTACGGCTCTAAGTACTTCTTCCCGGCGAAGCCGGCTACCCGGCGAAGCGGGTATTCATTCTAGTGGTGATATAAAACCCTTCGTGCCGATGGTGAAAACTCACACTAACCCTTCTCCAAACAGGGCATGACAGGCAAAATGTGACCCTCCACCATGGAATGAGTCAGATGTCACCTCGGGCGGTTCTGCGCTAGGCCTAATATACGTCCGGGGGGTGTCAGGTATCCTCAGTCACAGGCTTATAACTCAAAAAGTATTTGCTCTGTTCTAAAACGGGTTTCACCGCTGGATAGAGCTTAAATAACTCTTTGAGAAATGTAAAAATATAAAAATCGTTCAGAGGTGACATGCGACTCAATCCGTGGTGGAGGGTCACAAATGAGATTTCTATGCCGTAGACACCCCCCCCCCCCCCCCACCCCATTTTTAAGACCCCCCGATTTATTCCCCCTTCCTTGTAAGTCCTTTTTTCTCAGACTTTCTGTTTATAACCTCTGAACATTTACCACGATTTTAAGACTCCCTCCTATTTAAGACCTGATTATGTCAGATGTTGGAGGTCTTGAAGGGCAGGTTGTACGTCTCTCCCTCATTGACTGACACTCACCCTTCTCCGAACATAGCGCGACAGACAACCTTTGAGATCCGAGTTACTGCAACTAGGCTGAAACGTCTGACCCATGTCCTGCTGCACAACGTGTACCACGTGCCCCTGTAGAACACCTGCAGTCTGCCTTGCAGCGACCCACTTTTGCCTTCAGCGTCCAGCAGGCGTGTGGTGGTGTGTGGGGTTTCACCTGCAACATTTCAACAATAGCGCTAGCATGATTCGATAATAGCGCTAGCATTCTGCAGCATTCGGAAAACAAGAAGAGCAAACGCTCGATCGAGTCACTTTCGCAGTTCTGAATATTATATGAGGCATCAGATGGACAGGAAGAAATTGCTATTCACAACACAATGAGTCACGTTCACATAAAATTTGAGCCCGGTCACTTTTATAGTTTCCGAGAAAAGCCCAACGTTAAGTTGTGTGTTGCCGAACAGAAAAGGCTAGTTATCTCCCTTGTTTTTCTGATAACGTTCGTAAAAGGCTACAGATGTAAATACTTTGATGTAAAGAATAATCCTACAAAGTTTCAATCACATCCGATGAACTTTGTCAAAGATATAAAATGTCTAATTTTTCCTTTGACGCTGACCTGTGACCTTGAAAAAGGTCAAAGGTCAACGAAACCATCGTTAAAGTGTAGAGGTCATTGGAGGTCACGACTAAACAAAATATGAGCCCGATCGCTTTGATAGTTTCCGAGAAAAGTCCAACGTTAAGGTGGTGTCTACGGACGGCCGGCCGGACGGCCGGCCGGACGGCCGGCCGGACAGACTAACACTGACCGATTACATAGAGTCACTTTTTCTCAAGTGACTCAAAAAGCGCTAGCATCATGCAACATTCGTCGCATCGCACCGTCGGGCTTCATTCGGGCTTTCACGGTGTGGGAGACGTTCCATGCGTAAAAAGCTCTGAGGCGGTAAGTGTTCCAGCTCTGAGGGGCCACTTTTTCGCAGTCGGCTCAGATCGATCGCAACTGTAGATGTCTTTTTGGTTTGTAGCGTTCACCAATGCATTGGGTATTACCAAAATAATGTAGGCAAGTAGATGCTACAATGAATAGATATCGCAATAATTGATCATGTATGTCAAAAAGTGGAGATTTTTGTGCATTTTCGTGGTTATGCTCGATACAGACTAACACAGACCATCCACACCCTAATGGGGAGCTGAAGCAATGCTATAACAATGTTTTGGCGTCCACATTCTTTTCAGATTGCTCCTAGATTTCCCTCAAAATTATCTAACTCGTTTAATCGATGTGCCAGCTCTGAGCAATAGCGAAATGGGTGGAGCTTAGGTTTGTTCCAGCTCTGACGCAATTCGCAAACCTGACAAAATAAGGCCCTTATAGATGAAATATGTTCTCCTGTTGATAAAAGAGCATATATTTAACACTTCCTATCAGTGGATGGCATCAAAGTTGTGAAATCTGCATGTTATACGGCAAAAACGAAATGTTCCAGCTCGGAGGTGTTTAATCGGCAAAATGTTCTGAGCTCTGAGCAAATGTTAAAAAATTTTCCGGCTCTGAGCAAATATTACCAGGTGTATCTCATTCTGCATTTGAAGCAATTAAAAAAAATTAATAAAGAAAGTAATAAAAAGAATATTGAGTTAAAAAAAAGTTGCCGATATGTTTGTTGGCGCCTCTAAGTCAGTCAACATTTTGGACCCAATTTGTTTTAAAATTTTATTTTTTTCCAATTACCTTTTTGATGGTATGATGTCTTATCCATATGGAGTTAAAGTGATATGGTTTCCTTTTTCAACTAAATGCAAGTAATGGAATATGGAATATGTGAAATGTGGAAACTTCAAGAAACGAGAAAACAGCATCATTAATGCAAACTTACATTGTCAAACAGAACACCCAGGAGAAACTGTTAAAGTGTACAAACCTTTCCTTTGTCAACACGAAGGCAAAAAGAAGTATCACCTTCGTGATTATCAAGTGAAACCAGACGAAAGGGTAGAAAATGTGTATTTTTATGCTGAGGGTTGCATAACCAGCGAACAAGAATCTACATCTGAAACTGGTCCACAACCATCTTCTCTACATACACAACAAAATCATTTGATTGAAGAGTTGGTTAGTATCCTACCAAAGGTACTTTCAATTTAAAAACAAAAAGTTGATGCTGATGCGTGTGTCAAGGTATCACACTTCATCTACATCATTATGTACCGGTGTACGTATGTTTGGTTTTGATTATCTGCTAGAGGAAGTAGATAATTTGAAAATATAAAATGCAACTGGCGGCCATAATTTATATTTTGCTAATATCTACTTCAAGCAGATAATCAAAACCACACAAACGTACACGGGTACATACTAGGGAGATTTAAAGGACAGCACGTTTCGTTTTACAGCTCGTTTCGTTTGGTGAATGAGTCACCCCGCGAAACGGAACGTGAAACGAGACGGCATAGGCCGCAGACAAGATTTAGATGTATTCACGTTTCGTTTCGGAATGAAGGAAGGGCGATAAATCTTCAAGTGAAATTATCACGTCTGTCCTCGATCAGAATGGAAAAAAAAACCCCTAGGAGGTGGTCCAGAATCGGGCATACTTTGATTATTTTCAGTCCAAATAAATCACACAGACTTTGTTTATACAAAATCACATACGAAGCCAGAATAAAAATTCGATGCGATGACCTACTTCTGCTTCGCCATTTGCTTTCTCACCATGAAGTTGGATAAATGTACCAGGATCAGCACCCTTCAAAATATTTCAGTTCACAACAGTTGTCTACCTCCAATGAACACATTCTCAGCGCTGAAAGACTGTGAAAGGGTTGATGAATCTAGCAATGCATAAAATGGCCAACAAATAAAACTGTTAGTGTGCAAAAATACTCACAAAAGTTGACGAAATATTGTTCGTTTTTTGGGGGTGGAAAACGTGACTGCGTTTTGACGTTCCACGTTCCGTTTCAGTTGACCTTCACCTTTCCAGCGAGAGACCCCCGAAATGATGACGTTTACCACAACTTCAAAACGAAACGTCCCGACGTTTCGTTTTTTAAATCTCCCTAATGATAGGATGTAAACCAACATCTCTTTACGCATGGAACGTCCCCCACACCGTTGCTTTGGAAAGGCGCCAATCCACGATCATCACGTCCACATGTACACATATTGGTGGAGTGGATTTATCGTCATTGACTGATTTATTTAGTCACGGTCTGTCGGGTTTCATCTGCTTCGTCCTATCAACACAGGTCAAACGAACGATTCACCAAAAGGTTGTTGAATATATTCACTGACTTATCTGAGTGGTTGAGTTGTTCATTCATTGTGTTGGTTGACCAATTGCTAACTTGCTTGATTACTAGCTAGACTGCACGTGTGCTTGCTTAATTGATTGATTGATTGCTTGTGCGCCCACTCGCTTGCTTGCGTGTTTCATTGGTGGATTGATTGATTGATAGCTTGTATGATTGGTGGATTGATTGATTGATAGCTTGTATGATTGGTGGATTAATTGATTGATTGCTTGTTTGATTGGTGGACGGATTGATTTATTGCCTGATTGATTGATGGATTGATTGATTGATTGATAGATTGTTTGATTGCTTGTTTGATTGATTGCTTGTTTGATTGATTGATTGATTGATTGCTTGTTTGATTGGTGGATTGATTGATTGATAGCTTGTTTGATTGGTGGATTGATTGATTGATTGATAGCTTGTTTGATTGGTGGATTGATTGATTGATAGCTTGTTTGATTGGTGGATTGATTTGATTGGTGGATTGATGGATTGATTGATTGATTGATTGGTGGATTGATTGATTGATTGATAGCTTGTTTGATTGGTGGATTGATTGATTGATTGCTTGTTTGATTGGTGGATTGATTGATTGATAGCTTATTTGATTGGTGGATTGATTGATTGATAGCTTGTTTGATTGGTGGATCGATTAAATGGTTGCTTGTTTGATTGGTGGATTGATTGATTGATTTTTTTTGATTGGTGGATTGATTGATTGATTGATTGATTGATTGCTTGTTTGATTGATAGCTTGTTTGATTGGTGGATTGATTCATTGATTGCTTGTTTGATTGGTGGATTGATTCATTGATTGCTTGTTTGATTGATTGATTGATAGCTACCTTGCCTTCTTGCTTGCTTGCTTGCTTGATCGACTAACATCATTTTAACAAGTTTGGAACCCACCAATGTTTGATTTCCGTTCTGGTCACTTACCTGTATCACAGGCGATACCCAGGTGGGAAACACATGAGGAAGTTACGGGGCGGGTCTGGCAGGTGAAGTCGCAGTGTAGGAGATAGGGCAGAGTCTGGCTCACATTGCTCGCTCCGTACGACAACCAATAGCTGTACCCTCTGCCACCTCTGAATCAATATGGCATAATATTGTTATTTCATATGTTACGTAGATTTTCATTGGACAACTGAGGTCATTGCAAGAGTGATATCGACGACATTTCCGTCGATATCAGTTTTGATATCGACGACCTCTTTATTGCTTCACTTCAAAAACAAAGACACCTATAGTTCTTCGTTGTTAACATATCCTTGATTAAATTGAAGTCAAAACGTCATGAAACGCTGTTTGCTTTCATATAATATCAAAGTCTTTTTGTCCAGTGTTCTTGTGTCTAAACCTGAATCGATTTTTACCCCAAAGGCGTTTAAGATGCAAGGGAGGTAACTACCTGACAACAAATTGAACCACTCGGCATAGTGTCCAGTGAAATAGCAATATATCTAACATTGACGGATTGTGTGAAGATACCATCACACAGACCGTCAATATTGGGTAGAATTGAGGACGTACTGATCCGGGCATTTATATCATCAGTAGCTGACGGATACGACGTCAGGAAAGACTCAAGACTCAAGTTTACTGTCCTTATTAAAATAAGGAACATTGCCATGCAGTGTCAGGCGATCACATACGTATACAATACATCACATTTATTCAAAATTAAAGATTGCACTTAAAACTAATAACACTAAGCCGTATCACATTTACTAAGAATTTAGAGTTGCACTAAAACACATCTAAAATCCAAAGCAGTCTCTCACAGCACACACACACACACACACACACACACACACACACACACACACCCACACACACTCGCACATACCCATACATAGTATACTCACTCTCTCTCCCTATCTTAGTTTAACTTAAACCCATTAAAATATCCTCAGATTAAGTGCGTATGAAAACACACCAGCATGATATAAAAGTTCATGAATAAATAACACATGAGCGCGTATCTAAACCAAGAGCATCCTTCCAACTCGCACACACACACACACACACACACACACACACACACACACACACACACACACACACACACACACACATACACTGACAGACACACATACACACACACACACGCTCACACACACACACACAGACAGACAGACACACACACACACACACACACACACACACACACACACACACACACACACACACATTCATGACAAATTTGAAGAAAGAGTGGGGGATATTGCCTGCAACTATCACATGCGAAATGTCATAGACACCAAGGAAAGAGTTTTCCAGAAATTGCTTAACACGCAAACACGCACATGTACGTCCTAACCACCCTCTAGCCTGCCGGAAAACACTTCGTCAAATATTGTAATAACGAATAAAAAGAGGACAGAAACAAGTCGCGTAAGGCGAAAATACAATATTTAGTCAAGTAGCTGTCGAACTCACAGAATGAAACTGAACGCAACGCAACGCAGCAAGACCGTATACTCGTAGCATCGTCACTCCACCGCCCGTGGCAAAGGCAGTGCTTGTGGAATTGACAAGAAGAGCGGGGTATTCGTTGCGCTAAGAAGGATAGCACGCTTTTCTGTACCTCTCTTCGTTTTAACTTTCTGAGCGTGTTTTTAATCCAAACATATCATATCTATATATTTTTGGAATCAGGAACCGACAAGGAATAAGATGAAAGTGTTTTTGAATTGATTTCGAAAAATTTTTTTGATAATAATGTTTATATATTTAATTTTTAGAGCTTGTTTTTAATCCGAATATAACATATTTATATGTTTTTGGAATCAGCAAATGATGCAGAATAAGATAAACGTAAATTTGGATCGTTTTATAAAATTGTTATTTTTTTTTACAATTTTCAGATTTTTAATGACCAAAGTCATTAATTAATTTTTAAGCCACCAAGCTGAAATGCAATACCGAATCCCGGGCTTCGTCGAAGATTACTTGACCAAAATTTGAACCAATTTGGTTGAAAAATGAGGGCGTGACAGTGCCGCCTCAACTTTCACGAAAAGCCGGATATGACGTCATCAAAGACATTTATCAAAAAAATGAAAAAAACGTTCGGGGATTTCATACCCAGGAACTCTCATGTCAAATTTCATAAAGATCGGTCCAGTAGTTTAGTCTGAATCGCTCTACACACACACACACACACACAGACAGACAGACGCACATACACCACGACCCTCGTTTCGATTCCCCCTCGATGTTAAAATATTTAGTCAAAACTTGACTAAATATAAAAACTTGACTAAATATAAAAAGAGGACAGAAACAAGTCGCGTAAGGCGAAAATACATTTAGTCAAGTAGCTGTCGAACTCACAGAATGAAACTGAACGCAATGCCATTTTTCAGCAAGACCGTATACTCGAAGCATCGTCAGTCCACCGCTCATGGCAAAGGCAGTGAAATTGACAAGAAGAGCGGGGTAGTAGTTGCGCTAAGAAGGATAGCACGCTTTTCTGTACCTCTCTTTGTTTTAACTTTCTGAGCGTGTTTTTAATCCAAACATATCATATCTATATGTTTTTGGAATCAGGAACCGACAAGGAATAAGATGAAAGTGTTTTTAAATTGATTTGGACAATTTAATTTTGATAATAATTTTTATATATTTAATTTTCAGAGCTTGTTTTTAATCCAAATATAACATATTTATATGTTTTTGGAATCAGCAAATGATGGAGAATAAGATGAACGTAAATTTGGATCGTTTTATAAAGTTTTATTTTTTTTTACAATTTTCAGATTTTTAATGACCAAAGTCATTAATTAATTTTTAAGCCACCAAGCTGAAATGCAATACCGAAGTCCGGGCTTTGTCGAAGATTGCTTGACCAAAATTTCAATCAATTTGGTTGAAAAATGAGGGCGTGACAGTGTCGCCTCAACTTTCACGAAAAGCCGGATATGACGTCATCAAAGACATTTATCAAAAAAATGAAAAAAACGTTCGGGGATTTCATACCCAGGAACTCTCATGTCAAATTTCATAAAGATCGGTCCAGTAGTTTAGTCTGAATCGCTCTACACACACACACACACACACACACACACACGCACAGACACACATACACCACGACCCTCGTTTCGATTCCCCCTCGATGTTAAAATATTTAGTCAAAACTTGACTAAATATAAAAAGAGGACAGAAACAAGTCGCGTAAGGCGAAAATACAACATTTAGTCAAGTAGCTGTCGAACTCACAGAATGAAACGGAACGCAATGCAATTTTTCAGCAAGACCGTATACTCGTAGCATCGTCAGTCCACCGCTCATGGCAAAGGCAGTGAAATTGACAAGAAGAGCGGTTTAGTAGTTGCGCTGAGAAGGATAGCACGCTTTTCTGTACCTCTCTTCGTTTTAACTTCCTGAGCGTGTTTTTAATCCAAACATATCATATCTATATGTTTTTGGAATCAGGAACCGACAAGGAATAAGACGAAAGTGTTTTTAAATTGATTTCGACAATTTAATTTTGATAATAATTTTTATATTTTTAATTTTCAGAGCTTGTTTTTAATCCAAATATAACATATTTATATGTTTTTGGAATCAGAAAATGATGGAGAATAAGATGATTGTACATTTGAATCGTTTTATAAAAAAAATGATTTTTTTACAATTTTCCGATTTTTAATGACCAAAGTCATTAATTAATTTTTAAGCCACCAAGCTGAAATGCAATACCGAAGTCCGGGCTTCGTCGAAGACTACTTGACGAAAATTTCAACCAATTTGGTTGAAAAATGAGAGCGTGACAGTGCCGCCTCAACTTTCACGAAAAGCCGGATATGACGTCATCAAAGACATTTATCAAAACAACGAAGAAAACGTTTGGGGATATCGATCCCAGGAACTCTCATGGAAAATTTCATAAAGATCGGTCCAGTAGTTTAGTCTGAATCGCTCTACACACACACACAGACAGACACACACACACACACACACACACACACACACACACACACGCACGCACATACACCACGACCCTCGTCTCGATTCCCCCTCTACGTTAAAACATTTAGTCAAAACTTGACTAAATGTAAAAAGAAAGAAAAAGTGTTTCATATTTTGGAAATCTCCGAACCTGGGATAGCCCAATTGACGACAGACATCGTTAGCCGTAACATCACTTTGGAGGCCATCTTCGGTGACGTCACACGCGCCGTACCATGTCCTGTTGAAGAACTCCTCCAGACGACCCTCGTTTGCGCTCAGGCCACCCACAAGCCGAAATTTCGCTGTTAAAGAAAACCCCAAGAAACCCATCCATATTTATCACACGTGTTTCCAATGAAGAAACTATGCTCGCTTGTAAATGTCATCACTATCGTCCGCTGCAAAGTGTATTCAATATTGGTTCCGCTTACTTAAGCAGCCGTAGGCTACGTTAGATTTTCTAAGATGGCTTACTTGTCCCTATTAAATATGCATGAAAGGGGCCATGACAACTGGGTCACACGTGTTAAATCTTTTTGTTTTGTGAGCTTGGTTTTGGCCTCGTGTGGCAGTTCGGAAGCGTGGCAGATGAGAGACTATTCCTGCGCACCTTTAAAGAACGACTAAGTGAAAACTTTTGTCTGAAATGGCTCAACCATACGTCACAGAGTCCTCGTTTTGAACTTTACCACAGTTACAAAAGTCTGATAGGACGAGAACATTATTTAGACTATATAAAAGTTAATATCTACAGGACAGCTCTCAGCAGGTTCAGACTGGGCGTCTCCCCATTCAATGCACACAGGCAACGTTTTTCGCACCCGGAATCAAGCCGGCTATGCCCTTTTTGTACAAATAAAACTGAGGATGAAATACATGTTGTTTTTGTGTGCCCCGTGTATCAGGATATCAGAAACAGATATATTGGCATACCTGTTGACTCCCCACTCGAACTCCAACTGTGTGAACTGTTGAAAGGTAGTGACGAAACAAAAGTAATAAGTTTTGCTAAATATTTATTCCTGGCATGGAAAGCGAGGCAGAAGAGACTTGATGTGTGATTCATGACATGCAAAATGCATTCCTCATTGTTACCGTTACCAGGAATTGTTTTTGTTTGTTGGGTTGATACTCTGTGAGTACGTGTGCGTCTGTCAGCCTGTCTGGCTAGCTGTCTGTCAGCCTGTCTGGCTAGCCGTCTGTCAGCCTGTCTGGCTAGCTGTCTGTCAGCCTGTCTGGCTAGCCGTCTACTGCCTACTGGGAGATGCCGTTTTTCTTGTAGAAGAAAGAATATTTATCTGGGTTTTTTTGGTTTGCTTTTTGTTTTTTGAATGGGCAAACACATTTGGGGCTTTTTTGATGATGTGTGCAAATCTGCTTGCTATGGTATATATTTTTATATGTACGTATTTACGTGCGGCACGCGCGCGTGTGTGTGTGTGTGTTTGTGTGTGTGTGTGTGAGTGTGCCTGTATGCTGACTTAATTAGCAGGCACCTGTCAAAAATTGTTACGATCAACGATCACGTCAGTGTAATATCATTTATTCCCCCCTCTGCTTCTTTACCTCTGTAAACTTGTAGGGGTAGTTATTTTTCGATAATGACCCAGCAACCAAACAAATAACGACCCAGCAACAGCCTGAATCCTCGATAGTGCAATGGGTTGAGAAGTTGTTCTGCTTCGGTACTACTTTTTGCGACTGAAAAGTTCCGAACGCTCTAATGTACGAAGTATACATTTCTGGAGCAAACAATAAAAGCATACCGCATTTGAATTTAACAACTACAGGCCTGAACACATGAATCTCCATATAAAATCCATGTTTTCTGAATCTAGATCTGCCGTGCTCAAACGTTCATCACAAGCAATTTCCCGCAAGGCAAGTAACTCATCTGCTACTGGTGTATATGCCTTGCCGTGGCGTAGCAGCTTGCGTGCCCTGATGATCCAAAGAGCTATGCCGGCCGGAGCCTTCATAGTGCTCCTGGCAGGTGTAACCACGCCGGACAGGTCTGAGGTGAATGGGGCCAGACTAAGTATACACCCTGGCCCTCCAGGTTGGGGGTTGTGCGAAGGGCTAACAACCCATCCATGGAAAAAAAAATACCCGTTACAGAAACGTCAACAAGAGATAGCTCTTGTTGGCGGCCTATGCCCCGGACGGGGTCAAAGGCATAAATGAATGAAATGAGTAACTCATACTAGCGACAAGAGTAGTTCCCCTTCTTTTCACTCAGTTTCTTCGACAACAGACTGCAATCCGACGGTCAGTTTTCAACAATATTTCATTTAATAAACAGATCACACGCAACAAAATGCACACATCTCATTAATTTAAACAACATAAAGCGGTTTCATACATTATTTTCCCCAGAAAACTGAACTTCATACAGTTTTTAACGTTGGAACACGGGTGCAAAAGTTCGTCTGCTAGTCCCATTTGACGAAAGAACATTATCCTAAGCGATACCCAAACATATACAGAACACACATTATTCCCCCTTCTGCTTCTTTCTCTCTGTAAAGGTGTAGGGCTAGTTATTTTTCGGTAACTTACCCAACAACCAAAATCACTTACCCAACAACGGGCCTGAATCCTCGATAGCTCACAGGTTGATGAGTTAGACTTTCAGGGAACTACTTTAGCGATTGAAAAGTTCCGAACGCTCCAATGTACGAAATATACATCTCTAGACCAAACAATACAAACATACTGCATTTAAACTGGCAACTACAGGCTTGAACACATTAATCTCCATATAAAATCTATGAGTTTGGTTGTTTTCTAAATCCAAATCTAACGATCAGTGCAGAGAAACTCGCTTTAGATCTCTTATGAGTGCACGCAAACTCCCAAGGCAAGTAACTCTCGTACGACAAGAGTAGTTCCCCTTCCAAATTTTCTGAACTGAGTTGCTTGGACAAGAGATTGCAATTTGACGGTTAGTTTTCGACAATATTTCATTTTAAAACAGATCACACGCAACCAAATGCACACATCGCATCAATTTAAAGAACATACAGCGGTTTCATACACTATTTTGCCCCAGAAAACGGAACTTCATACAGTTTTTAACGTTGGAACACGGGTGCAAAAGTTCGTCTGCTTGTCCCATTCGAAGAAAGAACATTTCCTAAGCGATACCAAAACATGACCAGAACACACACTATCTGCCTTTACCTGCACAGCAGAATAACAACATAACTGTGTACTTGATTTTAGTCCAAAACAGGGAAACTGACAAGAAGTGTTAACAGAATTGATTGATTTTCCCTGAACTATACAACCGCGCATTATTCAATCGCCAGCGCAGGTAGACTGGTTGAGTGATTTGGATTCGATCAAACTTTCGCGCAAAAACTCCTCTTTTCTTTGAATAACTGAAGAAAGGGGGAATAAAGAGGTTACATACCTCGTCTCAGTGATTATTAAAAATAATGGTCTCAGTTCGCGGTCATGAAAAAGCTCGCTGAAGCTCGCATTTTTCATGATCCGCTAACTTCGACCATTATTTTTGATAATCACTGAGACTCGGCATGTAACCTCTACATATCTGCCTTTGCCGCCACAGCAGAATAACAGCATATCTGTGTACTTGATTTTAGTCCAAAATAGGAAAACTGACAAAAAGTGTTAACAGAATGGAATGATTTGCACGGAACTATACAACCGCGCATTAATCAATCGCCTGCGCAGGTTGACTGGTTGAGTGAATAGGATTCGATCAAACTTTCGCAAAAAAACTCCTCTTTTCTTTGAATAACTGAAGAAAGGAGGAATAAAGAGGTTACACACCTCGTCTCAGTGATTATAAAAAATAATGGTCTCAGTTCGCGGTCATGAAAAAGCTCGCTAAAGCTCGCATTTTTCATGATCCGCTAACTTCGACCATTATTTTTAATAATCACTGAGACTCGGCATGTAACCTCTACGTATATACTTTTGATTTGATTACGTAAAATGCTGCTTTTGTACATTTTTTTTTACCATTGTAAAAACCAAACCACTGGTTATACAATTAAACAATCCATCCATCCATCTCTCTCTCTCTCTCTCTCTCTCTCTCTCTCTCTCTCTCTCTCTCTCTCTCTCTCTCTCTCTCTCTCTCTAGTTCTGTGTAGATTGCTGTCTGTCGCGTAAAATTAAGGGTGTATTGTCCGTTGATGCCAATCGCGATACTCGTTAAACATGCATTTGACCCGCCACTTCGGCCAGCAAGTTATCCCAACTCCAGTCTTTAAACCCATGCAGAATGAGCGTATCGTTTGTAGTATTCTGTATTTCCTCAATATTGACGTATGTCACACGCATTTCTGATTTTTTTTAATGTTCACATACATTCAGTCACTACCTTAAACACTTACGTTTTCAGTATTCATTTCAAGTGATCACGAACGTAGAACAAGAGGCGAAGCCATCAAGGCTCACGTAAGAAATCGACGAACAGTAACACAAACTCAATCACTCCATCACACATACACACACACACACACACACACACACACACACACACACACACACACACACGCATGGACACACACACACACACACACACACACACCCACCCACACACACACGCACACACACATACACACATACACACACACACAGAAAGAGCATAGGTGAAACTGTGCAAGAAAGCGAGACACTAGATCTAGATCTGTCTGTCTGCATGTAGCCTACTTACAAGGACACGACTGCCAACTAGTCTCGGCGCGCTCAAAATAATAATGACCGAGACTTTCAGTACTTCCTTCGCGTGACGTCTAACCCTCTTACGTCATAATGTGACGTCAATGTAATGTGACGTCTTCAAATGTTAGAGTTTCTACCACAGACATACACACGCACAGACGCACGCACGCACGCACGCACAGACAGACAAAGTTACGATCGCATAGGCTACACTTACGTGAGCCAAAAATGGGTATCAAAGCGTTGTTACATTTTGTTGTGCATTCTGAATAGTGTGCCAACAGGTCTAGGTCTGTCAATCACGTTTTATCTGTGTACTAAGTGTTTGACGGAAAAAGAATAACACCAACCCCGTTCTCCTGTATATAACTGAAAGCCACATTTTCTTCTTCATTCAATTTCTGTTTTCAAAAGCTTCGTCAACTTTCCACTTACACGACAAGCTCCCTTTACCAAGCTTCAATTAAGAACCCTGAATACGAAAGGTCAAAACAAAACAATAGGTACTATCGTCGTCTGCAACGAAAACCGAAAATAGCGAAACGCTTTGCTACGTACACAGAGGACGACATTTCAAAGAAAAGATTGAACCTTACACCTGTGACTAGGAAAAGTTGCATAGACAGTTCCGTGCGGATCTCACCACGTATCAACGTACACCCGATGCTCAGGATCTACAGATAGGTAACGCTTTGGCGATTGGGGCTTCGCCTTCAGCTCTAACACGCACGCAGACAGTCAGGCAGGTCTAATCTGCACCAGCGGTGTTGGAAGGTTTTGATTTAGAAACACTCGAATGTTACTTCGACGAGATAAACGAACCAAAAGTCAAAAGTGTGCCCCAAATTCGGAAAATATTCTTTCAAAACGGCACTGTAAAAACCATCAACATCACTGTGAGAAAATAAACAATACAAACACAACCAGTTCCCCTGTGGAACATTTCGGGTGGACTTTCCCACGACCTGACCTACAAAAAACCTCCGTGTTCGTTCGCGCTTTGCATTCAATCTGTGTTAGTGCGCGTGTGTGTTTGTGTGTTTAGCTTTCGTTGGTATGTTCTGTTTGGTTCAGAATAAGTTTATCTTTTTTCATTGAAAGATTCAGAAACGTTGGTTGATACTTTGTTGAATGCATTCAACCAGAAAAAAACACAAAACGCATTTAATCTATCTTCTGCGCGCATGCGTGTGTAAGGTATGTGTAAAAGGGCAATTGTGTTTTTCAGTCTTGTTTTGTGCCTGTTATTTCGTCCCCAAAAACTCGTTTCTGTCTTTCTATGCCTATGCTGTGAGACATAATCGCTACTACGAGTTAGTCGTGTGACAGAGAGTTTTCTTGCACACTCGACTGCTGCTGTCTCACTTTGGCTACGCCGTCGTGAAACATCTACAGTCTCGTGTGCAAGAAAACTCTCTGTCACACGACTAACTCGTAATAGCGGGTAATGTGGGCCTGTGGTCACACATGATATCGACCTTAACACCGCAGAATATTTCCGTCGTTTGTTGAAAAAAAGTAGTCCATCTGTAAACTCTTATTATGTAGATGACCTCTTAACTATTCCAGTTGTACTCTGCGAACACGAGCAAAACAGGTCAGATCAAGGCTCGGTACCCGCGGGTTATGCTCGGGTAACCATGGATATGCAGCGTATTCACCTCCTCGGCTAACAGAGACAAAGAGGCAAGTCGTGGGATGGGGGAAAATAGCCCACCGTGTTTTTCAGGCAATCATCTCCCCTGGATAAATCGTTTTGCCAGCGAGTTGTCGATTTGTGGGATAACGGAAATAGAACGTGTTTTGGGGAAAATCATCCTCCATTTCTGTTTCCCTTTCATCATGTCGTCAGCATTCACTCGATAGTCCGAATGATATTGTTGAGTAATGCTGAGGGTTAGAGGCATGCTATAGATCGGACCGTTGGAGGTGTCTGGCGAATCTTGGGATTTCACTGCCCCTTAATCCAGACGAACACGGCACGATTTGCTCGAAAGCGCAACACAAGTATGCTAATTAATGAAATCAAAGTGAGTGAATTCTTTTTAGAGCGCAGCCTGTTTCGAGTGCAGGAGGGGGGAGGGGGGCGGAGGGGTGTTGACCTCCTGAAGGTCAACACTTGTCTCTTTACTCACGTGCACAGTGGATGACAACGGACGAGTTGCAGTTCTGCAGCTCTGACGTCATACACTGGGACAGGGATGTTTCGTCACCAAGGCAACCAAACGTGATGTTTGGGTCACCAACACCAGTCACAGTCCCAGAAGAACTGTCTGGTTTTCCCCTGAAAATCAAATGAAAAGGATCTATTTTCTTCTTTTCCCAACTTGTGAGCATACTTGCATCTACCGTAAACTAACTTGTATACGCCCCCCCCCCCCCCCCTGTGCACCAATTTTTCCCAAAAATATGGGGGGTAGGCGTTTACCAGGTACTATGCCCTTTGCAGAAGCGGTTCCTTAGCTTTCTTTCTTTATTTGGTGTTTAACGTCGTTTTCAACCATTCAAGGTTATATCGCGACGGGTTCCTTAGCTAGAATAACGATAGTTTGGTCATTTGACATAGAAGTGTTCGAAAGATGCGTTATTGCACAAAACGTTCCTCTCTCTCTCTCTCTCTCTCTCTCTCTCTCTCTCTCTCTCTTTCTCTCTCTCTCTCCCTCTCTCTCTCTCTCTCTCCCTCTCTCTCTCTCTCTCTCTCTCTCTCTCTCTCTCACACACACACACACACACACACAAACAAACACACACACACACAAACAAACACACACACACACACTCACACACACACACAACACACACACACACCAGGACACACACACACACACGCACAGACACACAGACACACACACACACACACACACACACACCACACACACACACACACACACACACACACACAAGGAATTCTGCAATCAAACCATGTTCATCACTTCCAGCCCAAGATGAACCTTTCGCTTCTTCTTTTCCTTCCCAGTCAATAATGTATTGTGATTCTCTAGCCACTCTGGAATCCTTTTTCAATCCACTACCCGAAACATTTTCAAGGAAGGGAAACAATTGAACAACAACAATAATAGCAGACTGAATAATCTTTTATTTTATTTTCCTTGTCTACTCTACCGATCGAAATTGGGGGGTGAGCGTTTACTAGGTACTGAACCCTTTGCGCAAAATTCGACCAACAGTAGGGGGTGGGCGTTTAGTCGATACTGGGCGTATACACGGTAGTTTACGGTATTTGTATGAGCAGAAATGAGGATTTCGACTTTGAATCTGAATCGTATGGTTGCCAAATATTTGGATTTAGAGTGTATTGAGGATATGTCCTCTCAGATATAACACTTAAATCTCCACCGCCATTTCATCACGATTATTTGAACTATTCAACGGTATTTTACTATAATGTTGGGAAAAAGACTCAGATATCACCTAAACAAATACACAAACAAAGACAAACAAAACAACAAACAACATTAAAAAAAAAGACGAAAAGAAACACCCAGTTACAATAAAACGTATTCCCACTTAAGACAAGATCAGGCGATGTCTGTGACGACCACTCACGCTGGGTATCCAAGCTGTGAGCACGTGACCGCCGTGTTGTTGGCTGTCCAGCCTTCAGCACATACCTCTGACCAGCGGTCACCTGACCAGACGTTTAGCACCCCACTGCCCGCAAAGCTGCTGTTGTCCAGGCGGACAGACACTGAGCACAGATATGGGCACAGAGAATTATCATCATTTTCACGAGTTTTCATTCATAACCAGCTGGGGAATAAAAACCTCATGTTCTCCATGCAATAAATCGCCGGTTCCCATTGTTGCAAGAAGCAGGTTATATGGATAATCAAAAGCAAACCCAATAGAAACGCTCGGCGTGTCCCTAGACCCAGACAGACAACACTGCTTCGTAAAGTTCCGAAACGAACAAACAACAAGTCGCGTGAGGCGAAAATACAACATTTAGTCAAGTAGCTGTCGAACTCACAGAATGAAACTGAACGCAATGCAACGCAGCAAGACCGTATACTCGTAGCATCGTCAGTCCACCGCTCACGGCAAAGGCAGTGAAATTGACAAGAAGAGCGGGGTAGTAGTTGCGCTGAGAAGGATAGCACGCTTTTCTGTACCTCTCTTTGTTTTAACTTTCTGAGCGTGTTTTTAATCCAAACATATCATATCTATATGTTTTTGGAATCAGGAACCGACAAGGAATAAGATGAAAGTGTTTTTAAATTCATTTCGAAAATTTAATTTTGATAATAATTTGTATATATTTAATTTTCAGAGCTTGTTATTAATCCAAAAATAACATATTAATATGTTTTTAGAATCAGCAAATAATGGAGAATAAGATGAACGTAAATTTGGAACGTTTTATATATATTTGTTTTTTTTACAATTTTCAGATTTTTAATGTCCAAAGTCATTAATTAATTTTAAGCCACCAAGCTGAAATGCAATACCGAAGTCCGGGCTTCGTCGAACATTACTTGACCAAAATTTCAACCAATTTGGTTGAAAAATGAGGGCGTGACAGTGCTGCCTCAACTTTCACGAAAAGCCGGATATGACGTCATCAAAGACATTTATCAAAAAAATGAAAAAACAGTTCTCGGGATATCATACCCAGGAACTCTCATGTCAAATTTCATAAAGATCGGTCCATTAGTTTAGTCTGAATCGCTCTACACACACACACACAGACACACACACGCACGCACGCACATACACCACGACCCTCGTCTCGATTCCCCCCTCTACGTTAAAACATTTAGTCAAAACTTGACTAAATGTAAACAAGTCGCGTAAGGCGAAAATACAACATTTAGTCAAGTAGCTGTCGAACTCACAGAATGAAACGGAACGCAATGCAATTTTTCAGCAAGACCGTATACTTGTAGCATCGTCAGTCCACCGCTCATGGCAAAGGCAGTGAAATTGACAAGAAGAGCGGGATAGTACTTGCGCTGAGAAGGATAGCACGCTTTTCTGTACCTCTCTTCGTTTTAACTTTCTGAGCGTGTTTTTAATCCAAACATATCATATCTATATGTTTTTGGAATCAGGAACCGACAAGGAATAAGATGAAAGTGTTTTTAAATTGATTTCGAAAATTTAATTTTGATAATTTTATATTTTTAATTTTCAGAGCTTGTTTTTAATCCAAATATAACATATTTATATGTTTTTGGAATCCAAAAATGATGGAGAATAAGATGAACGTAAATTCGAATCGTTTTATAAAAACAATATTTTTTTTACAATTTTCAGATTTTTAATGACCAAAGTCATCAGTTAATTTTTAAGCCACCAAGCTGAAATGCAATACCGAAGTCCGGGCTTAGTCGAAGATTACTTGACCAAAATTTCAACCAATTTGGTTGAAAAATGAGAGCGTGACAGTGCCGCCTCAACTTTCACGAAAAGCCGGATATGACGTCATCAAAGACATTTATCAAACAAACGAAAAAAACGTTCGGGGATATCAATCCCAGGAACTCTCATGTCAACTTTCATAAAGATCGGTCCAGTAGTTTGGTCTGAATCGCTCTACACACACGCACGCACGCACACACACACACACACACATACACCACGACCCTCGTTTCGATTCCCCCTCTATGTTAAAACATTTAGTCAAAACTTGACTAAATGTAAAAAGTAAACGAAAAACAAAACTACTTCATGAAAGGTAACAAATTCATGCTTTATCGCAAACAAAAGAAACCAAGTGACATTTTTTTGTCTTCTTACAAAGTCATTGAGTGGGTGTGTCTCTATTTCGAATCACTGACGTTTGGAAAAACACGAACTTCAAGTTTGAGTTAAAACAATTGACCCCTAAAACGCACACATTTTGACCCGTGCACAAGACGTTGTATCGAAACACTAAGCGCAAATAAAAGATACTAATAATAAAACAAAGAACATATCAACAAGAAATACAGAATCTGACAAAGCCGGCCATCGAAGTGAAAAATAAAGTGGCAATGAGAAACAAGATCGCGATTATCTTTCCTTCGCTGTACGACGCAAATCTTCTGTGATCTTTGCACGATGCAAATCTTCTGTGACCTTCGACCCAACGTGGATTCAACGTTTAATCACTTCAAATAAATATTTTCCAGTGACAATTAAGAGAGGTAAGTTGGATACTGGAAGGGGCAGGCTTTGACGGCGATGTCAATGGAGAGACACATTTATCAATAAGATGAAACTGATTCTGCAATAACAAAAAGAAACAAGTCGCGTAAGGCGAAAGTACAACATTTAGTCAATCTGTCAATCTGTCGAACTCACGGAATAAAACTGAACGCACTGCATTTTTCACCAAGACAGTACAGCTTTGCAATCCCCGCGACAAGGAAATCGCTCACTTTTCACGTGCAAAACGAAGTGAAATTGACACGCCAAAACAGCGCGGTAGCGTGACGAGCTATGCAGGAAAGCGTGCTTTTTATATTTAGTCAAGTTTTGACTAAATATTTTAACATCGAGGGGGAATCGAAACGAGGGTCGTGGTGTATGTGCGTCTGTCTGTCTGTCTGTCTGTCTGTGTGTGTGTGTGTGTGTAGAGCGATTCAGACTAAACTACTGGACCGATCGTTATGAAATTTGACATGAGAGTTCCTGGGTATGAAATCCCCATATTTTTTTTCATTTTTTTGATAAATGTCTTTGATGACGTCATATCCGGCTTTTCGTGAAAGTTGAGGCAGCACTGTCACGCCCTCATTTTTCAACCAAATTGGTTGAAATTTTGGTCAAGTAATCTTCGACAAAGCCCGGACTTCGGTATTGCATTTCAGCTTGGTGGCTTAAAAATTAATTAATGACTTTGGTCATTAAAAATCTGAAAATTGTAAAAAAAAAATAAAAATGTATAAAACGATCCAAATTTACGTTTATCTTATTCTCCATCATTTGCTGATTCCAAAAACATATAAATATGTTATATTCGGATTAAAAACAAGCTCTGAAAATTAAATATATAAAAATTATTATCAAAATTTTTGTTTCGAAATCAATTTAAAAACACTTTCATCTTATTCCTTGTCGGTTCCTGATTCCAAAAATATATAGATATGATATGTTTGGATTAAAAAAACGCTCAGAAAGTTAAAACGAAGAGAGGTACAGAAAAGCGTGCTATCCTTCTCAGCGCAACGAATACCCCGCTCTTCTTGTCAATTCCACGGGCACTGCCTTTCCCACGGGCGGTGGAGTGACAAGTTCAAGTTCAAGTTCAAGTTCAAGTTTATTAGTCCATAACCCATGGGGGCATTTTGAACAATAAATACAATCAATACAATCATGATATATGCTAATATAATAAATAAATTTTAAAAAATAAATAAATAAATAAAAAAATAAAAAATAAAATTATGAAAAACTGTTACAAATTCTATTAGTAAAGTCCAAAATATTCTTTAGCAATTTCTTTTTCTTAGTAGCAAACAACTTTTTAAATTTAAGTGCATTAGTTTTTTTTCCAATAGTAAGGTGGTAACAACTCAGCTCTTTCTTCTTTGAAAAAATCACAGACAAATAAATAATGGAATTCATCACCTATGTCATGCGATACACATTTGGTGCAAGTTCTTTCTGACCTCGGGATGTTAAGATAACGTTCTTTCTGTACAGGCAAATTGTTGTTTAATGTTCTAAACTTCATCATTGAAACACATTGCTGATATGGCAGGGTTGTGACGTAGTCTTCACATGCAAAAATATCTTTGAACATTCGATAATTCCAAAACATTTTTTTTTTCCAATTTCTGTAAACCATTTATGGATATACTGGTCATATAAGCTTCTTTTTACTTTCTTTTTAAACCATGTGCTTGAGTATTGAATATTTTCTTTAGAAGTCCAAAGGCCAGAGAGACCAATTTCATTTAAGGTTTTTTCAATGAAACATAAGTACTTGGATTCAATCATCTTGTTGATATACAATTTATAAGTAAAGCAATACACAATACTTGAAAATTTGACGATGCTACGAGTTAGTTGCGTTGCGTTCAGTTTCATTCTGTGAGTTCGACAGCTACTTGACTAAATATTGTATTTTCGCCTTACGCGACTTGTTACATTTAGACAAGTTTTGTAGAGGGCCTAGGGGGGAATCGAGACGAGGGTCGTGGTGTATGTGCGTGTGTGTGTGTGTGTGTGTGTGTGTGTGTGTGTGTGTGTGTGTGTGTGTGTCTGTGTGTGTGTCTGTGTGTGTGTGTAGAGCGATTCAGACTAAACTACTGGACCGATCTTTATGAAATTTGACATGAGAGTTCCTGGGTATGATATCCCCATACGTTTTTTTTTCATTTTTTTGATAAATGTCTTTGATGACGTCATATCCGGCTTTTCGTGAAAGTTGAGGCGGCACTGTCACGCCCTCATTTTTCAACCAAATTGGTTGAAATTTTGGTCAAGTAATGTTCGACAAAGCCCGGACTTCGGTATTGCATTTCAGCTTGGTGGCTTAAAAATTAATTAATGACTTTGGTCATTAAAAATCTGAAAATTGTAAAAAAAATAATTTTTTTTTAAAACGATCCAAATTTACATTCATCTTATTCTCCATTATTTTTTTTATTCCAAAAACATATAAATATGTTATATTTGGATTAAAAACACGCTCTGAAAATTAAATATATAAAAATTAATATGAAAATTAAATTTTTGAAATCAATTTAAAAACACTTTCATCTTATTCCTTGTCGGTTCCTGATTCCAAAAACATATAGATATGATATGTTTGGATTAAAAACACGATCAGAAAGTTAAAACAAAGAGAGGTACAGAAAAGCGTGCTATCCTTCTGAGCGCAACTGCTACCCCGCTCTTCTTGTCAATTTCACTGTCTTTGCCGTGAGCGGGTGACTGACGATGCTACGAGTATGCGGTCTTGCTGCGTTGCATTGCGTTCACTTTCATTCTGTGAGTTCGACAGCTACTTGACTAAATGTTGTATTTTCGCCTTGCGCGACTTGTTACATTTAGTCAAGTTTTGACTAAATGTTTGAATGTAAAGGGGGAATCGAGATGAGGGTCGTGGTGAATGTGTGTGTGTGTGTGTGTGTGTGTGTGTGTGTGTGTGTGTGTGTGTGTGTGCGTGCGTGCGTGCGTGCGTGCGTGCGTGCGTGCGTGTGTGTGTGTGTGTGTGTGTGAGTGTGTGTGTGCCTACCTTCAGTGCAGTTGACGGTGATGTCTCGCAAGTGCGTACACCCGTAGTAGCTATGCATGTACAAACAGTTTTGCACACTACTTTCGTTGCCATAGCAATCAGAGAGTCTCGCTATCGGCCCAGATCTGTTGTTGTAGGCGGTTCCCTCCTGGTTGGCGAAGAACTCCCCTATGTACCTTCCAACATAAGATTAGCTAAATGAACGAATTTCAGAAATAATTCTGTCGGGTATGCATGGGTTTTTAAAGAGTGAATAGTCTTGCTTTTATAGTAGCAAGGTTTATACACATGCTCCTTCAAGTGTCGACGTGTTTCAGACAAATCACGCGCAAGCAACTGCCTCATAATGTCAGGTGGGAAAGTTTGACTCACTGAAAGCAAGAGTTCTTTCCCTTTACAGCCCATACAAACCCGACACAGCTAGTTCCTATTAAACGAGTAATAATCAGGGGGGGGGGGGGGGTATTGGGCTTTGGGATTCGGGATTAAGCCCCCCCCCCCCCCACCCACCCACCCCCCCAGCCCATTTATTTGTTTAAAGCCATTTGCTATTATTGTTCAATCATTAATGCTTCGGCAGGATCTCTGTGGGCAAGACCCGCACCCATTTTCATTCAAATTGACCCTCCCCCCCCAACTTTCGCACGTGCACGAAGTATCTCTAGTATTCTGACAGTTTTAAGGCAATCCAATAAATCATTGCTAAAGTGCAGCGTTTTTTGTCATGATACCCCTCAATAATGACGCAAACAGTCCCGTTTTGACCGCTCTTGCGATGGACACACTAGCATAGCACACGAAATACACAAGGTGGCTGAACAAAGCAATCTGTTCAGGGTAGATAATTGATTTGACTTTTTGAAGTTTTGCCTATTGTTATTTTTTGGTCGATTTTTCATTTGTCCCTTCCGTTTTTGTCTGGTCGATTTTGAGGGTACCCTTATTTACGCGGCGGTCATGTGATCCCTGTAAAAGAAATGTTTAATCCAAAAAGTGATCATGTTCGTTAGGTGAACGGCCTTAACTGGCATATAAGATTTTAATGTAATGACACTGGAATTAATGCTTTAATTTGGGTTCGAAATTTGTTGCAATAATTTTGAAGTCAAGTTTATATGCTACTACCGCATCACACCCCAACACAACTTACTGCAACACAACACAATACTTGTCACTAACGATCATTGTTAAAAAAAAACTTACTGTTGACCAAATAAGGACTTGCAAACAATACCAGCGCCCTTAGTGTCAAAGTGATCGCCGCAGATAGTGTGCCAGGAACCGAAGATGAACACCTCAAGGATTCCATCTTTCTCTCCTCTGCCCTCGACGAGTCGTGTAGACGGAACCGGAGTCTCTCCTGCGACAAATTCAACATATGCTAATGACAAAAGAAATTCCTCGAACCTCCATGGACGTTGTTCACAGAAATTGAAGTGTACCTGTCCTTCCTCTTGCACAGTTTGGCCAAGTGTGAGTATTGTACCCATGACCAGAGTGAAGTCACGTGTTTTACCCATGACCAGAGTGAAGTCACGTGTTGTACCCATGACCAGAGTGAAGTCACATTTACAGTTTGGCCATGGTGAGTGTTGTACCCATGAGCAGAATGAAGTCACGTGTTGTACCCATGACCAGAGTGAAGTCACATTTACAGTTTGGCCATGGTGAGTGTTGTACCCATGAGCAGAATGAAGTCACGTGTTGTACCCATGACCAGAGGGAAGTCACGTGTTGTACCCATGACCAGAGTGAAGTCACGTGTTGTACCCATGACCAGAGTGAAGTCATGTGTTGTACCCATGACCAGAGTGAAGTCATGTGTTGTACCCATGACCAGAGTGAAGTCACGTGTTGTACCCATGACCAGAGTGAAGTCACACTTACAGTTTGGCCATGGTGAGTGTTGTAGCCATGACCAGAATGAAGTCACGTGTTGTACCCATGACCAGAGTGAAGTCACATTTACAGTTTGGCCATGGTGAGTGTTGTACCCATGACCAGAGTGAAGTCACGTGTTGTACCCATGACCAGAGTGAAGTCACATTTACAGTTTGGCCATGGTGAGTGTTGTACCCATGACCAGAGTGAAGTCACGTGTTGTACCCATGACCAGAGTGAAGTCACGTGTTGTACCCATGACCAGAGTGAAGTCATGTGTTGTACCCATGACCAGAGTGAAGTCACATTTACAGTTTGGCCATGGTGAGTGTTGTACCCATGACCAGAGTGAAGTCACGTGTTGTACCCATGACCAGAGTGAAGTCACATTTACAGTTTGGCCATGGCGAGTGTTGTACCCATGACCAGAGTGAAGTCACATTTACAGTTTGGCCATGGTGAGTGTTGTACCCATGACCAGAGTGAAGTCACGTGTTGTACCCATGACCAGAGTGAAGTCACATTTACAGTTTGGCCATGGCGAGTGTTGTAGCCATGACCAGAGTGAAGTCACACTTACAGTTTGGCCATGGCGAGTGTTGTACCCATGACCAGAGAGAAGTCACATTCACAGTTTGGCCATGGCGAGTGTTGTACCCATGACCAGAGTGAAGTCACATTTAAAGTTTGGCCATGGTGAGTGTTGTACCCATGACCAGAGTGAAGTCACATTTACAGTTTGGCCATAACCCTAGTCACTTGACGTTTTTACCCTAGTTGTGAGAAGGTTTTACCCTAGTCACGTGAAGGTTTTACCCTAGTTGTGAGAAGATTTTACCCTAGTCACGTAAAGGTTTTACCCTAGTTGTGAGAAGGTTTTACCCTAGTCACATAAAGGTTTTACCCTAGTTGTGAGAAGGTTTTACCATAGTCACCTAAAGGTTTTACCCTAGTCACGTGAAGGTTTTACCCTAGTCACGTAGAGGTTTTACCCTAGATATGAGAAGGTTTTACCCTAGTCACGTGAAGGTTTTACCTTAGTCACGTGAAGGTTTTACCCTAGTTGTGAGAAGATGTTACACTAGTCACGTGAAGGTTTTACCCTAGTCACGTAGAGGTTTTACCCTAGATATGAGAAGGTTTTACCCTAGTCACGTGAAGGTTTTACCCTAGTCACGTGAAGGTTTTACCCTAGTTGTGAGAAGATGTTACACTAGTCACGTGAAGGTTTTACCCTAGTCACGTGAAGGTTTTATCCTAGTCACGTAAAGGTTTTACCCTAGTTGTGAGAAGGTTTTACCCTAGTCACGTGAAGGTTTTACCCTAGTTGTGTAAAGGTTTTACCTTAGTCACGTGAAGGTTTTACCCTAGTTGTGAGAAGGTTTTACCCTAGTCACGTGAAGGTTTTACCCTAGTTGTGTGAAGGTTTTACCCTAGTCACGTGAAAGTTTTACCCTAGTTGTGAGAAGGTTTTACCCTAGTCAAGTAAAGGTTTTACCCTAGTTGTGTGAAGGTTTTATCCTAGTTACGTAAAGGTTTTACCCTAGTTGTGTGAAGGTTTTACCCTAGTCACGTAAAGGTTTTACCCTAGTTGTAAGAGGGTTTTACCCTAGTCACGTGAAAGTTTTACCCTTGTCACGTGAAGGTTTTACCTTAGTCACGTGAAGGTTTTATCCCAGTTGTGTGAAGGTTTTACCCTAGTCACGTGAAGGTTTTACCCTAGTTGTGTGAAGGTTTTACCCTAGTCACGTGAAGGTTTTACCCTAGTTGTAAGAAGGTTTTACCCGGGTCACGTGAAGGTTTTACCCTGGTCACGTGAAGGTTTTACCCTAGTTACGTGAAGGTTTTACCCTAGTCACGTAAAGGTTTTACCCTAGTTGTAAGAAGGTCTTACCCTGGTCACGTGAAGGTTTTACTCTAGTCACGTGAAGGTTTTACCCTAGTTGTGTGAAGATGTTACCCTAGTCACGTGAAGGTTTTACCCTAGTCACGTGAAGGTTTTACCCCAGTCACGTGAAGGTTTTACCCTAGTCGTGAGAAGGTTTTACCCTGGTCACGTGAAGGTTTTACCCTAGTTGTGAGAAGGTTTTAGGTCACGTGAAGGCTTTACCCTAGTCACGTGAAGGTTTTACCCTAGTCACGTAAAGGTTTTACCCTAGTTGTGAGAAGGTTTTACCCTGGTCACGTGAAGGTTTTACCCTGGTCACGTGAAGGTTCTACCCTAGTCACGTGAAAGTTTTACCCTAGTCACGTAAAGGTTTAACCCTGGTCACGTGAAGGTTTTACCCTAGTCACGTGAAGGTTTTACCCTAGTCTTTCTTTCTTTCTTTATTTGGTGTTTAACGTCGTTTTCAAACATTCAAGGTTATATCGCGACGGGTTTACCCTAGTCACGTGAAGGTTTTACCCTAGTCACGTGAAGGTTTTACCCTGGTCACGTGAAGCTTTTACCCTAGTCACGTGAAGCTTTTACCCTAGTCACGTGAAGGTTTTACCCTAGTCACGTGAAGGTTTTACCCTAGTCACGTGAAGGTTTTACCCTAGTCACGTAAAGGTTTTACCCTAGTTGTGAGAAGGTTTTACCCTGGTCACGTGAAGGTTTTACCCTAGTCACGTAAAAGTTTTACCCTAGTCACGTAAAGGTTTTACCCTAGTTGTGAGAAGGTTTTACCCTAGTCACGTGAAGGTTTTACCCTAGTCACGTGAAGGTTTTACCCTAGTTGTGTGAAGGTTTTACCCTAGTCACGTAAAGGTTTTACCCTAGTTGTGAGAAGGTTTAACAGTAGGTGGTCCATATTGGGAGCCGGTTTATATTAGGAGCCCTTCCCCTATGTGGCATTGTTATTTGTAATTATGTGAATAAAATAGAGCTTAAACAATGACGACGAGTTGATTACTGGAAAATAAACCACGAGTGGGTATTTGCAGCCGCTTGGTAATTCACGAGTGAATTACCAAGCGGCTGCAAATACCCACTCGTGGTTTATTTTCCAGTAATCAACGAGTTGTCGTCATTGTTTAAGCTATTTATACAAAGAACAACACGGGTCGAACATGCAGTCATGCAGACGACATTTTGTAGGCAATTTCATTTCAGCCTAATCAGTCAGAGTGTCAAATGCGCGTCATTCAAATAGTCCCTATTCTTTTACTTTATTCTTAGTCTCCGACTCGTCGGCATTATACTTGTCTGGTCTAAATATCGAACCCTATTGCTACGATTAAAACACAATAGCGTTTATATAGCTATTCTGACATTACATTCTGTGTTAAAATCATGTTTTTACATTTAGTCAAGTTTTGACTAAATGTTTTAACGTAGAGGGTGTATGTGCGTGTGTCTGTCTCTGTGTGTGTGTAGAGCGATTCAGACTAAACTACTGGACCGATATTTATGAAATGTGACATGAGAGTTCCTGGGTATGATATCCCCAGACTTTTTTTTTCCTTTTTTTGATAAATGTCTTTGGTGACGTCATATCCGGCTTTTCGTGAAAGTTGAGGCGGCACTGTCACGCTCTCATTTTTCAACCAAATTGGTTGACATTTTGGTCAAGTAATCTTCGACAAAGCCCGGACTTCCGTATTGCATTTCAGCTTGGTGACTTAAAAATTAATTAATGACTTTGGTCATAAAAAATCTGAAAATTGAAAAAAAAAGTTTTTTTATAAAACGATCCAAATTTACGTTCATCTTATTTTCCATCATTTTCTGATTCCAAAAACATATAAATATGTTATATTTGGATTAAAAACAAGCTCTGAAAATTAAAAATATAAAAATTATTATCAAAATTAAATTTTCCAAATCAATTTAAAAACACTTTCATCTTATTTCTTGTCGGTTCCTGATTCCAAAAACATATAGATATGATATGTTTGGATTAAAAACACGCTCAGAAAGTTAAAACGAAGAGAGGTACAGAAAAGCGTGCTATCCTTATTCTCAGCGCAACTACTAGTACTACCCCGCTCTTCTTGTCAATTTCACTGCCTTTGCCATGAGCGGTGGACTGACGCTGCTACGAGTATACGGTCTTGCTGAAAAATTGCATTGCGTTCAGTTTCATTCTGTGAGTTCGACAGCTACTTGACTAAATGTTGTATTTTCGCCTTACGCGACTTGTTGATTGATTGCAGACGACGGTTCCCTTTCCGCATGAAGCCTCGGAAATAACCGAACATTGAAAAACCCACGGACATGTATTACGGAGAAAACTCGGGATAACCGGATGTTTAGCATTACGTCAATATGCTAGGAATCATATGACGTCATGACGTATCATGCTTGCCTACGTAGATTGTATGTTCGAAAGTCTGACTTCTGTTGTGAATTCGCGTTGTGAAGACTGCGGTAAATCTGTAGATGATAAGAGAACAAGGATTGTCTCAGAAGAAACGACTAAATGTTTCAGACCGGTAACTTCATTTCAACATTGCACTATATAATGGAAGTTCTATGTGACAGGAGAGTTTGCTGATTTTGTGTTAAACATTGGAGAGATCGTCTGCTAGAATCAGAGATAGGTCGCTTCAGATTGCAGCTTCTGGAAATTTGCAAGGTTTGTTGCATGTTAAAGAACTGGATTTTACACGTACAGTAAGCAACAACAAAAACACACACAAAGCAAATGGCATCGTCTGTCGACTAGTCACAGAAACAAACCTGGCGAGGTATGCGTGTACTTTATACACGTCAGCCATTGTTGTTACAGTTTTGAGTCAACGTTGTATTCTTCCGCAACAGGGTCCAATCGTCTGGGTTTCAAATGATGTCATGTTCTAAAAATAAATTCAAGTATTGAATATTTTTTAGCCCTCTTTATTCTTACTTCGAATAATCCACGTGTGATTTTGGTGTAATCAAAGTAGTTCGTTCTAATTTCTCACTTGTCTAAAAATAATCAACTAGATTTAATCCACCCCTCGGTTGCATTACAGGAGTTGTATAAATAGAGCTTAAACAATGACCACGAGTTGATTACTGGAAAATAAACCACGAGTGGGTATTTGCAGCCGCTTGGTAATTCACGAGTGTGCGGAGCACACGAGTGAATTACCAAGCGGCTGCAAATACCCACGAGTGGTTTATTTTCCAGTAATCAACGAGTTGTCGTCATTGTTTAAGCTATTTATACAAAGAACAACACGGGTCGAACATGCAGTCATGCAGACGACATTTTGTAGGCAATTTCATTTCAGCCTAATCACTCAGAGTGTCAAATGCGCGTCATTCAAATAGTCCCTATTGTTTTACTTTATTCTTAGTCTCCGACTCGTCGGCATTATACTTGTCTCGTCTAAATATCGGACCCTATTGCTACGATTAAAACACAATAGCGTTTATATAGCTATTCTGACATTACATTCTGTGTTAAAATCATGTTTTTGTCAGCAACAAGGACCAGAATGGTCCATGTCGTTGACTGATTGCAGACGACGGTTCCCTTTCCGCATGAAGCCACGGAAATAACCGAACATTGAAAAACCCACGGACATGTATTACGGAGAAAACTCGGGATAACCGGATGTTTAGCATTACGTCAATATGCTAGGAATCATATGACGTCATGACGTATCATGCTTGCCTACGTAGATTGTATGTTCGAAAGTCTGACTTCTGTTGTGAATTCGCGTGGTGAAGACTGCGGTAAATCTGTAGATGATAAGAGAACAAGGATTGTCTCAGAAGAAACGACTAAATGTTTCAGACCGGTAACTTCATTTCAACATTGCACTACATAATGGACATTCTATGTGACAGGATAGTTTGCTGATTTTGTGTTAAACATTGGAGAGATCGTCTGCTAGAATCAGAGATAGGTCGCTTCAGATTGCAGCTTCTGGAAATTTGCAAGGTTTGTTGCCTGTTAAAGAACTGGATTTTAAACGTAATGTATGTCATGTACAGTAAGCAACAACAAAAACACACACAAAGCAAATGGCATCGTCTGTCGACTAGTCACAAAAACAAACCTGGCGAGGTATGCGTGTACTTTATACACGTCAGCCATTGTTGTTACAGTTTTGAGTCAACGTTGTATTCTTCCGCAACAGGGTCCAATCGTCTGGGTTTCAAATGATGTCATGTTCTAAAAATAAATTCTAGTATTGATTATTTTTTAGCCCTCTTTATTCTTACTTCGAATAATCCACGTGTGATTTTGGTGTAATCAAAGTAGTTCGTTCTAATTTCTCACTTGTCTAAAAATAATCAACTAGATTTAATCCACCCCTCGGTTGCATTACAGGAGTTGTATAAACATGTTTAAACCCAAACTATCAAGATCACAAACTGGAAAACACGTATCCGCTGCTTTAAAACTGTCTGCTGCAGACAAAGCATGTAAGCCGTTTCAATGTCGAAAAGAAAAACGGCAGAGAGGGCTTATAGAAGTTGATTTAAGAAAAGAACCCACACTATCAAGATCACAAACTTGAAAACACGTATCCGGTGCTTTGAAACTGTCTGCTGTAGACAATGTGAGCCGTTTCAAAGTCAACAAGTCGCGTAAGCCGAAAATACAACATTTAGTCAAGTAGCTGTCGAACTCACAGAATGAAACTGAACGCAATGCAATTTTTCAGCAAGACCGTATACTCGTAGCATCGTCAGTCCACCGCTCATGGCAAAGGCAGTGAAATTGACAAGAAGAGCGGGGAAGTAGTTGCGCTGAGAAGGATAGCACGCTTTTCTGTACCTCTCTTCGTTTTAACTTTCCGAGCGTGTTTTTAATCCAAACATATCATATCGATATGTTTTTGGAATCAGGAACCGACAAGAAATAAGATGAAAGTGTTTTTAAATTGATTTCAAAAATTTAATTTTGATCACAATTTGTTTATTTTTTATTTTCAGAGCTTGTTTTTAATCCAAATATAACATATTTATATGCTTTTGGAATCCAAAAATGATGGAGAATAAGATGAACGTAAATTTGGATCGTTTTATAATTTTTTATTTTTTTTTTACAATTTTCAGATTTTTAATGACCAAAGTCATAAATTAATTTTTAAGCCACCAAGCTGAAATGCAATACCGAAGTCCGGGCTTCGTCGAAGATTACTTGACCAAACTTTCAACCAATTTGGTTGAAAAATGAGAGCGTGACAGTGCCGCTTCAACTTTCACGAAAAGCCGGATATGACGTCATCAAAGACATCTATAAAAAAAATGAAAAACAAATCTGCGGATATCATACCCAGGAACTCTCATAACAAATTTCATAAAGATCGGTCCAGTAGTTTAGTCTGAATCGCTATACACACACACACAGACAGACACAGAGACACAGAGACACAGAGACACACACACACACACACACATACACACACACACACCCACACACACACGCACATACACCACGACCCTCGTCTCGATTCCCCCCTCTACGCTAAAACATTTAGTCAAAACTTGACTAAATGTAAAAAGGAGACCGGCACAGGGAGCTTATGGAAGAATGGATTTATTCCCGAACAAAAGGCGTTTGTTCATTCCAGTGCTTCTGTTTCCATCTTTCCGCTGAACTGATATTAATTTTAGGGTTGTTGTGTGTACTGTATTTAGTGTTGTTGTTTGTACTGTATTCAGTGTTGTTTGTAGTGTATTCAGTGTTGTTTGTACTGTATTTAGTGTTGTTGTTTGTACTGTATTTAGTGTTGTTGTTTGTACTGTATTCAGTGCTGTTTGTACTGTATTTAGTGTTGTTTGTACTGTATTTAGTGTTGTTGTTTGTACTGTATTTAGTGTTGTTTGTACTGTATTTAGTGTTGTTGTTTGTACTGTATTTAGTGCTGTTGTTTGTACTGTATTTAGTGCTGTTTGTACTGTATTTAGTGCTGTTGTTTGTACTGTATTTAGTGTTGTTGTTTGTACTGTATTTAGTGTTGTTGATTGTACTGTATTTAGTGTTGTTATTTGTACTGTATTTAGTGTTGTTGTGTGTACTGTATTTAGTGTTGTTTGTAGTGTATTTAGTGTTGTTATTTGTACTGTATTTAGTGTTGTTATTTGTACTGTATTTAGTGTTGTTTGTACTGTATTTAGTGTTGTTGTTTGTACTGTATTTAGTGTTGTTGTTTGTACTGTATTTAGTGTTGTTGTTTGTACTGTATTTAGTGTTGTTTGTACTGTATTTAGTGTTGTTGTTTGTACTGTATTTAGTGTTGTTTGTACTGTATTTAGTGCTGTTGTTTGTACTGTATTTAGTGTTGTTTGTACTGTATTTAGTGTTGTTGTTTGTACTGTATTTAGTGTTGTTGTTTGTACTGTATTTAGTGTTGTTTGTACTGTATTTAGTGTTGTTGTTTGTACTGTATTTAGTGTTGTTGTTTGTACTGTATTTAGTGTTGTTTGTACTGTATTTAGTGCTGTTGTTTGTACTGTATTTAGTGTTGTTGTTTGTACTGTATTTAGTGTTGTTGTTTGTACTGTATTTAGTGCTGTTGTTTGTACTGTATTTAGTGTTGTTTGTACTGTATTTAGTGTTGTTATTTGTACTGTATTTAGTGTTGTTGTTTGTACTGTATTTAGTGTTGTTTGTACTGTATTTAGTGCTGTTGTTTGTACTGTATTCAGTGTTGTTGTTTGTACTGTATTTAGTGTTGTTTGTACTGTATTTAGTGTTGTTTGTACTGTATGTAGTGTTGTTGTTTGTACTGTATTCAGTGTTGTTGTTTGTACTGTATTTAGTGTTGTTTGTACTGTATTTAGTGTTGTTGTTTGTACTGTATTTAGTGTTGTTATTTGTACTGTATTTAGTGTTGTTGTTTGTACTGTATTTAGTGCTGTTGTTTGTACTGTATTTAGTGTTGTTGTTTGCACTGTATTTAGTGCTGTTTGTACTGTATTTAGTGCTGTTGTTTGTACTGTATTTAGTGTTGTTGTTTGTACTGTATTTAGTGTTGTTGTTTGTACTGTATTTAGTGCTGTTGTTTGTACTGTATTTAGTGTTGTTGTTTGTACTGTATTTAGTGCTGTTGTTTGTACTGTATTTAGTGTTGTTGTTTGTACTGTATTTAGTGCTGTTTGTACTGTATTTAGTGTTGTTGTTTGTACTGTATTTAGTGTTGTTGTTTGTACTGTATTTAGTGTTGTTGTTTGTACTGTATTTAGTGTTGTTGTTTGTACTGTATTTAGTGTTGTTGTTTGTACTGTATTTAGTGTTGTTGTTTGTACTGTATTTAGTGCTGTTTGTACTGTATTTAGTGTTGTTGTTTGTACTGTATTTAGTGTTGTTGTTTGTACTGTATTTGGTGTTGTTGTTTGTCCTGTATTTAGTGTTGGTGTTTGTACTGTATTTAGTGTTGTTGTTTGTACTGTATTTGGTGTTGTTTGTACTGTATTTAGTGTTGTTTGTACTGTATTTAGTGTTGTTTGTACTGTATTTAGTGCTGTTGTTTGTACTGTATTTAGTGTTGTTGTTTGTACTGTATTAATAATAATAATAATATGGGAGATTTATAGAGCGCTTTACATTCTCAAAGCGCTTTACAATGACAAACATACATAATACATACAAAGCAAAGCAAAAGCATGTGCAGCAGCATTCAGCACACAAGTGAACGACGAAACTCAAACACTACATCAATACAATCTGCAAGCATACTAACACAGGCAAAACATTCAAATTTAGAACGCTTCCTTCCCTTTGTTTCTATTCCCAAACGATTTCTTCTGTTTGTTTGTTTTGATTAAACTTATTTGGGTCTGTCAAAAAACAAAACAACAAAAACTGGTCTTGTGAAGGGTTACCTTAGTGACGTGGAGGTGTTACGCTAGTCGTGTGAAGGGTTACCTTAGTGACGTGGAGGTGTTACGCTAGTCGTGTGAAGGGTTACCTTAGTGACGTGGAGGTGTTACGCTAGTCGTGTGAAGGGTTACCCCCAGAGAAAGTGCTACCCTGTAATTATTGCTTCTACTCCATAACAATGTATTTAAACCCCTTACGTCAGTGAAGAGTTATACGTAGTTCTGTTGGACCCTTACCTGTGTTGCATGTGATGCCGAGCACATTATTCGCAGAACATTCCACATTGCTGGTTGGGCATTGGGAGAGGGATGTTTCGTTTCCATCACAACTGAAAAGTGTGGTGCTGGTGTTGGTGACACGACTGATGGCCGGGTAGGCGGCTGTGAAGTTGTACATCAGTCCTCCTCTGTTGATCACAATCAGTGGTTGTGCATACACATATTCATACCAACGTCATTTCACAAAAGTAATTAAGCCTTTCCGAATACAAATAATAGGCAACTATTCATGACATATTAGATCACGTATAAGCTTGTGTTTGTGTTTTTGTGCATACTTTTCATTCCAATTTCTTCACTACTATGGTTCATTTGAAGACAATCGTGTTTAATACTATGGTTCCTTTGAAGACAATCGTGTTTAATACTATGGTTCATTTGAAGACAATCGTGTTTAATACTATGGTTCATTTGAAGACAATCGTGTTTAAATCCAATGTTAAATATCCGTAAAGTTGTGAATCAAACGACATTACCCAAACAAGGACACATTGATTCAACGTCCAATGTAAGATCAATCAATCAATCAAGATGAGGCTAATATCGCGCGTATTCCGTGGGTACAGTTTTATTCTTATTTTTTTAATTTTTATTTTTTTATTTTATGTAATTTATATCGCGCACATATTCAAGGCGCAGGGATTTATTTATGCCGTGTGAGATGGAATTTATTTTACACAATACATCACGCATTCACATCGGCCAGCCATTTCGGTGCATGTCCTACTTTTCACGGCCTATTATTCCAAGTCACACGGGTATTTTGGTGGACATTTTTATCTATGCCTATACAATTTTGCCAGGAAAGACCCTTTTGTCATTCGTGGGATCTTTAACGTGCACACCCCAATGTAGTGTACACGAAGGGACCTCGGTTTTTCGTCTCATCCGAAAGACTAGCACTTGAACCCAGCCACCCAGGTTAAGAAAGGGGGGGGGGGGGGGGGGGAGAAAATTGCTAACGCCCAAACCCAGGGTCGAACTCGCAACCTCTCGCTTCCGAGCGCAAGTGTGTTACCACTCGGCCACTCTGTAAGAGAGAGAGAGAGGAAGAGAGAGAGAGGAAGAGAACGAACGAACGAACGAACGAACCAACTTTATTTTTCGAGGGTAATGGAGTAGATACAGCAAAGATCTTTGTTCATCCAGCCCTCGCCCAAGAGGGAATTAATTAAGCAGTGCATAATATTAAAGCAGGAGAAGAAGCACAAAAAAAACCCATAAAAACATGGTTATTAAATCAGACAAAGAGAAAAAAAAATAGAAAAAAAATGTTCAAAGCGGCATACATGCCAACATGGTCATTGGTAATGGTATACATTAAAACACATACTTTGACACACACGGTCACATGCACACAGACACACACAGACACACATGCACATACAGACACACACCCACACACACACACACACACACACACATACACACACACACACGCCCACGCACGCACATACACACACACACACACACACAAGAGAGAGAGAGAGAGAGAGAGAGAGAGAGAGAGAGAGAGAGAGAGAGAGAGAGAGAGAAGAGAGAGAGAGAGAGAGAGAGAGAGAGAGAGAGAGAGAGAGAGAGAAAGAGAGAGGTCTTTAAAACACACACACACACACACACAACAAACACACACACACACACACACACACACACACACACACACACACACACACACACACACACACACACACACACACGCACGCATGCACACACAAAATCGATTTGTCACTAACAGATTAAACAAGTCGCGTAAGGCGAAAATACAATATTTAGTCAAGTAGCTGTCGAACTCACAGAATGAAACTGAACGCAATGCCATTTTTCAGCAAGACCGTATACTCGTAGCATCGTCAGTCCACCGCTCATGGCAAAGGCAGTGAAATTGACAAGAAGAGCGGGGTAGTAGTTGCGCTAAGAAGGATAGCACGCTTTTCTGTACCTCTCTTTGTTTTAACTTTCTGAGCGTGTTTTTAATCCAAACATATCATATCTATATGTTTTTGGAATCAGGAACCGACAAGGAATAAGATGAAAGTGTTTTTAAATTGATTTGGACAATTTAATTTTGATAATAATTTTTATATATTTAATTTTCAGAGCTTGTTTTTAATCCGAATATAACATATTTATATGTTTTTGGAATCAGAAAATGATGGAGAATAAGATAAACGTAAATTTGTATCGTTTTATAAATTTTTATTTTTTTTTACAATTTTCCGATTTTTAATGACCAAAGTCATTAATTAATTTTTAAGCCACCAAGCTGAAAATGCAATACCGAAGTCCGGGCTTCATCGAAGATTACTTGACCAAAATTTCAACCAATTTGGTTGAAAAATGAGGGCGTGACAGTGCCGCCTCAACTTTCACGAAAAGCCGGATATGACGTCATCAAAGACATTTATCAAAAAAATGAAAAAAACGTTCGGGGATTTCATATACAGGAACTCTCATGTCAAATTTCATAAAGATCGGTCCAGTAGTTTAGTCTGAATCGCTCCACACACACACAGACACACAGACACACGCACATACACCACGACCCTCGTTTCGATTCCCCCTCGATGTTAAAATATTTAGTCAAAACTTGACTAAATATAAAAATGATTGCATTGTCTTGAGATCGGTCCAGTAGTTTTCTCTGAATCGCTCTGCACACACACACACACACACACACACACACACACACACACACATACACACGCTCTCTCACACACACACACAAACACACACACACACACACACACACACACACACACACACACACACACACACACACACACACACACAGACTCCAATTATTCTAAAAGATTATCGCTAAGGAATGCAAATTGAAAATACAACACTTCCGCTCTGAAAAAAACCCAAAAAAAACAAGAAAAGCAAATGCTTGCACACGACTCGCTTTCGTTACCCCCCCCCCCCCCCCCCCCCCCCCCCCCCCCCCCCTCCCCTGAACCACCTTACCCCTTACAAGACTTTCTCCCTATCAAGACAAAAAAAACCACCGATTAAACATTTTCAAGACCCGGTGTTGTGTTGATAATCTGTGTAAGTGTACCCCCTGTTCTAAGACCTGATTGTCTCAGGGTTGTGTATGTTTTAAAAGGAAGATTCCACAAACAAGGCGGGAGATTATCAAACCCTAAGTGTGCAAGGATTTAAAAAAACATCCGAGATTTTATTAAAGGAACATGAACCCACACTAGCGTCACTAGGGCCGAGATAACCTTAGCGTTACGTTTTTTGTCGCACATGCGGACGAACACATATGAATTCTAAGACTAACCAATTACTCAGGTAAGTCAAAAACAACGACAACAACAAAACATAATTATGGAGAGAGATAGGCAGAGAGACAGAGACGTACAGTGAATAATTGAGCTGTCTGCAGACGACGTAGGGGAGGGGCGGTTTAATGTAGTAGAAGTGGCTGTAGCACCCGGCCATCCACTCTCCGTCTTCCAACACTTCCAGACAACCTTCGTTGGCACTCTGGCCCCCTTGCAGTCGTATCTCTGATACAGCCGCCACAGAAAGAAGCACTTCACAGAATTGTTTAAAAATTCAGAGAGAAAGAGAGAGAGAGAGGGGGAGAGAGAGAGACGGAGAGAGAGGCGGAGAGAGAGAGAGACGGAGAGAGAGACAGAGAGAGAGAGAGAGAGAGAGAGAGAGAAAGAGAGACAGAGACAGAGAAAGACAAAGAAAGACAGAGCGAGAGAGAGGCAGACAGACAGAGACAGAGAGATAGAGACAGAGAGATAGAGAGAGAGACAGAGAGATAGAGAGAAAGAGAGAGAGACAGAGAGAGAGAGAAAGAGAGAGAGAGAGACAGACAGACAGAGACAGAAAGACAGACAGCGACAGACACAGACACAGAGAGAGAAAGCGAGTGAGAGAGAGAAAGAGAGAGAGAGAGAAAGAGAGAGAGAGAAAGAGAGAGAGAGAGAGGGAGAGAGAGAGACAGAGAGACAGAGAGAGACAGAGACCTAGAGAGAGAGACAGAGACAGACAAACAGACAGACAGACAGACAGACAAGCAGACATAATTTTAGCATTAGGTGTGTTTGCGTGTATCGTATGTTTATGCGTGCTTGTGTGTATGTACGTGCGCGCGAGTGGGAGGATTTGCGGGGGGACATGTGCGTGCTTGAGAGAGTATGGCCGTGTGTGCGTGTGTGTGTGTGTGTGTGTGCGTGTGCGTGTGTGTGTGTGTCTTTGCATGAGTATGTGTGTGTGTCTGTGTGTCTGTTCATCCGTCTTTTTGTCGATCTCTCTGTTTGCCTGTCTGTTTGCCTTCCTGCCTGTCAGTCTGTCTCTAAGTGGTGTATATATGTGTGTGTTTCGCTTGACCAAGAGTGTTGCTACTGCCCCGTGTAAGGTGTGAATTACCTGTCTGCCATGTGGACCAAGAGTGTTGCTACTGTCCGTGTAAGGTGTGAATTACCTGTCTGCCATGTGGACCAAGAGTGTTGCTACTGTCCGTGTAAGGTGTGAATTACCTGTCTGCCATGTGGACCAAGAGTGTTGCTACTGTCCGTGTAAGGTGTGAATTACCTGTCTGCCATGTGGACCAAGAGTGTTGCTACTGTCCGTGTAAGGTGTGAATTACCTGTCTGCCATGTGGACGCCGCCAGACACAGGAGAAGAAGAGTCAGCTGCTTCCAGCCGCCTCCAGATAACCCGGTCATCTTCAGTGTCAGACTACAACATGTCATTCATAGTTCACTCATTCATCATCGCCGTCAAGACATTTTAGTTAAAGTACACTGAGTTATGTTGCTATGAGAACGTTGTATTTAAAAAGCACTGATTTCTGTTGCTAGCAGAACATTAAAGTTAAAGTACGCTGAGTTATGTTGCTTAGAGAACATTATATTTCAAATGCAATGATTTGTGTTACGGTGAGGACATTACACTCATAGCTGGTGCACTGAATTCAAACAAAGTAAATAAAGTAAAAGAATTTAATTATTGTTTTTACTGTATGGACATAACACTTAAATTTCACTAATTTATGTCACTATAAACACATACAAAATAGCAGTACAGTGATTTAATGCTGCCTTAAGATGGAGATAACTAAGCTGTAAGGTACGGCAGTCGCACTAAGCCGTTGCTTCATGCTTCTTTGTTTACTCTTGATTTCACTACTGTTGTGCTCTGCGCTTTCCTTGGACATTAGGGTCACATTA